>NC_142178.1:37587500-37887500 GCF_026936395.1 Plectropomus leopardus | reverse complement strand
TCGTGCAACTCAAAAACACTGAGTTTTCAACCTTTAAGACACCGTAATATAAGAGGGGAGAGAAATTCCACCGAGTGTTGGGCCGATGCAGAAGTTTTCAAACCAGTTAGATGTTAAGCCAAACACTGGATCGGGCTGGTTTACAAAATTTTAAACAGGTGTCCCACATTATTCAGCGACGGTTATTTACCTCAGCAGAAACTTTCTGCTTTCTCCTTCCAGCCAGCTGACACTGTGTTTAGTTTTTTGTGGTGAAAAAAGTAGATTTTCTGAATCATCTTCATGAAACAGCTGGTGTCTGTCCACTGCAGCGCTTTCAAAGCGAGCATCAGATATGAATAGAAACATTGCGCCCGACGAAAGTTCAGCTCACAACAGCACCATATGTAGTGGGTTTACCCGTGTTTGAAAAAAGGGAGAGGATAACTCTGTGTCTCTTCTTCTCACCCCAAAAAGTAAACAAACACAGTGTGTGCCACTCTCACCCTTCCCCCCCGCTGAAATTTGATTTTTCTTATGTTGACGACGCAGGTCGCTTTGGCTCAGTAGTAAATTACACATAACACTAGCTGCTCCATTAGTACATTTACAAACTTGATATTGAATTAATGACACTGTAATATTGTTTATTACTAATACAATCTGAGTTGGATGTACCACTGCAATAGGCTACTTTTGAAATTGCCAAAAAGGGACATAATGACATGCAACAGAGGGAGTTGATATTTTTAAAAGCAAACTCAAGACCTACCTTTTTAATTTGGTATTTATTGAACTCTACCTATTTATTTATTTATTTATTTATTCATTTATATATTTAAGTCTGTTTTACTGTTTCACAAAATGGTATATCATTTTATTATTTTAAACATTTTTATCTATTATTATACACTGTGCTCTTATCCCTTGATTTACCTTTTATCTACTATTTATTTTATTTCTTCTCATTATTATTATTATAATTATTATCTTTTTATCTAAAGATTATATTCTGCTTCTGGTGTTTCCTCACTTTCTCAGTTCTCAGTTTCAATGAGTACTCTTATTTTAGTGCTTTGATTAATTATAAAGTCTTGCTTGTGTGTGTGTGTGTGTGTGTGTGTGTGTGTGTGTGTGTGTGTGTGTGTAAAGTCTGATTGATTAATTGATTGATTGATGTCAGTTCAGCCGGTCTGCATAAATCAAACTGCTTTAAGCTGGTACGCCAGCACTGCAAACTGGAAATCGACCCAACTCTACTTTCACCCTAACCTCCTTTCAGCCTGTATTAATACCCACAATCCTCTGCTCCTGTTTTTCAGATCACCCGGAGCCACTACCAGAACGCTGTCACAGCCACCCGCATGGACAGCTCTCCTCAGACGCCTGATGCCGACGCCCGCCTGGCAGAAGGCAACACCCCGACCCCGGAGCCCCCAACCGCAGAGCACGGCGCCACGCTGATGCCCCCCGAGCACACCACCACCACCACCCTCATGCCCCCACCCAGGGAGCCCGGCCGGCCCAGCTCAGCCCGGACCCGAGGACAGCAATCCAGCGTCCCTCACAGCACGTCAGTGCTGAATGAAAAGAACCGCATCGTCCGTGAGTATCATCGACTCCACAGACAGACAGGAAATGACAATCCTGACGCAGTTTCAGGCAGAAATAAATGAGGAGCGCTGCGATCCATCAGACGCAGACAAACAACTCTGGTTCCCTGAAATGAGTTTCTGCAAATTCATTAGGGCGAAATATTCTGAATGAATTGAGTTCAGTGACCTCATCCAGACTGCAAAGAGACGCAGCAGAGGAGCGATAACAGACTGACGGAGGGACGACTGAATGTGAAGGAGATGATAAAAAACACAAAAAAGAGACAGGAGGCTTGTTTGTGCTTGTTAGCAGATCCAACTTCTGCCGGCTGGTCCTCATTTCTGAGAGTGGTCAGTGTTTCATTATGGGCAAAGTTACATTTTAATGGGTTTTAGAGTCACAAAAAGCATGAACTGCTGAGATTTACCGGATATTATATGCACTTTATCTGCCTGCACGCTGTCTCCAACCAATAAATCTTTTCAGTCCACTCCTGCCCTGCTTTGCAGACACGTAGATAAATTTATATTTTATAGTCACCCATAGATGGATTACTGAACACGTTTAATGCAGCACAAAAATGCAAAATGTTACTCAAATTAACACAAACCGACCAGGAAGAGACACAAAAAGACCACAAAGAGATGCCAAATATCCCAAAACACACAGCACTACTCAGAAAAAAACCCCACAAAATTAACTATAAGAGAGACAAAATAACTACAAAATGGGGCAAAACAATCAAAAGAGACACAAAATGACAACACAAAGCTACAAAACTACAAAAAGAGAATTTAAACTACCCACAAAAAACACACAAAAATACCTTTAAGAGACAAAAATGACGACACAAAGGGGCAAAACAACCAAAATGTGACACGAAATGACAACAAGGAGCCACAAAAAGACCAAAAAAGCCTTACAGCTACCTGAACCCAGACAAAATTACCTTTAAGAGACACAAAATGACTTCAAAAGGATTTTCACGGCTGCGTTTCTTTTACTGCAGAACAGAACTTGAGTCATAATCTTCCTCTGAATGCACCACCGGGACGAAGGCAATAAACATGAATATTGATGCATCGCTGAAACTTAATTACTTTGTTCAAAAAGCACTGCGCCAAATGATGCCTCTAGAGGAACAGTGTGTGTGTGTGTGTGTGTGTGTGTGTGTGTGTGTGTGTGTGAAAGTGTGTGTGTGTGTGTGTGTGTGTGTGTGTGTGTGTGTGTGTGTTGACCATTAACAGTGATTATAGCTGAGGATTATTTTATTATTTTGCTGGTTACAGATATTACAGTCAGACAGTGTGAGGGAAGGCCACAGCAAATAAAGCAAAATTCACCTGCAAAAATAAACAATTTAGGAGTTAACCTAAATATAATCTATAAATATTTTTACATCATTCTGTTGTATTCATGTTGTACCCAATGATGGAAGTGTCACAGTGGTAAAGAACGGCTTTTGTGCCGTCAAGTTATAAGAGGATATATCAGTGTAGATTTCTTAGATTTTAAACGTGTTTATATGGTTACAAATAGAGTATTTTTATGGAAGAAGAAGTTCAAGGAAAAAGTTAGATTTTGTGGGCAACATAAGAGACATTTTACAAAGAGACAGTGAAGCCATTGGCAACCAGCTTAAAGTCTCTCGTGATCCTCGGGGTGGGAGACAGACTTTAAAAAGTCACTTTAGGGTTTAAAACAAAAGCATCGCCTTTATTTTAAAGCACGCGTGCGTTTATGTGTGTTTCTGCTGCAGGAAGCAAGTCTGACGGGCAGAAGAGTCCCAGCGATTCAGTGTTTCTCAGGATGGATGAGATTCCCTACATCCGAGAGGACAGACCTGAGACCGACGCACACACTGGTAGGACATGTTTTTAAAGGGACAGTTCATCACAAAATTCTAAAAGAATATATAATTTACCAAACATGCAGGACTTTAATGTCTCCTCCAACAAAAACCAAAGCTGTTCATCATCTCTCTCTCTCTCAGACATGGCCTCTGTTCCCATAGAAACGGACACGTCTCCTTTCATCAGCAGCCTGTCCCTGAGCGGCTCAGAGGAAACACTGGGCAAGAAACTCCTGCTCAAACTCAGTCAGTCTCCACACACACACACACACACACACACACACACACACACACACACACACACACACACACACACACACACACACACACACACACACACACACACACACAAAACACTCATTCACCAGCCTTTTTTGGTGCCTCTTTCTCTCCCTACTTTGCTTTGATTAACATGCAAACTCAACACACTCTCACAATGACAGCTTCCCTCCAAAACCTGCCTCCCACTTAAACATACATCAGTGATTTGGACTCGCCTGCTTTATATTCTGCAGAAGTTTCTTAAAGGGCCATTCCAGTGTTTTTTTATAGACTTAAGAGATGTCACTACAATTTGGAAAGCATAGTTTATAAGCCATAAACTATATATAGAGATTAACCCTTAGGGCACACTTTAATATTACACACACTCGTATCGCTCTGTGCACAATTAAAAAAAAAAATCAAGCTTTAAGAAATATCATGCATTAGCATTAAATGATTTATTATAATAATATATTATACATTAAATAATCAAAGTTATTTTCTGCTTTCACTTTTATAACCTGCATCAGTCCTAATCATAAATATCAAATATTCATTAATTTTCAGAATTTTAACCCTTTAAATGCCAGTTTTTTTTGTGTGTGTTTTGTGTTATATATATATATATATATATATATATATATATATATGTATAAATTTTAAAAAAAAATTATCCTTTTAAATGCTAGGTTTTTGTAATGACGCCATCATGTTTTAGGATATAAAAAACACAAAAGGTGTGAAAAAAAGGTGGAAAATAGTAAAAATGACCAATTCCAAGGCAAAAGCCCAAAATAACACAGAGAAATAACACAGTGCATGTTTTTATGTTGAATGGACTGCATTGGAGCTTTTTTGCACTTAACAGTGCCAATGTAACAATTTAGTTTCCAAAATGTATTTTAGACTTATTGTAGGAACTGAGCTGGAAATTCCAAGCTTAAACAAAAGTACACAATCTCGCCAAAATTCACGCCATATGCATTAACACCAGCCAAAATTATCAAAAAAAATAAAAAGCCCTGAAGGTTAAACTGTCATTTTATCTCGTCTCCTCAGGCCACAAGAAGAGGAAAAAATCCCGAGAGGGAGAAAAGACACCAGAGGACATCTCAGAGCAGCCGCTGGTGAAAACCTAGCAGAGTGAGACGGACCTGAACTCTCCATCATCTGATGGTTCCTTAAAGTTGTTTGTAAAGACGATGTGGTTAGATATCAGAGTTTTATCTGAAAACACACACACACACACACACACACACACACACACACACACACAACTGCAGGAAACTATCAAGTGGGCCCGTCACCAGGAATGTACTGAACACACGGATGGAAGAAATCATTTCATCCAAAACAAACGGGGGACGCAGCTTTGGCAATATGCATCAGACTGTAGCTTCTCATCCTCACAAGTTTTTCACGCCGATGCTTGTATATAAAGGAATGACTGTGAATGTAAAATGTTTGTAGTAAAAATAATAGTTTTTATACTCTGTATACCCTCCTCTCCAGTGGAGCTCATAACAGGAATGGGATGGAAGACACCAAAGATGTTGCTGTTTTTTTGTATATATCGCTCCAAACTGCAGCGGGGACATCTCAGCAGGACAGAAGGAAACTGGCTGCTTTGTGTTCAGGCTTTTAATTTGAAAGGGTGCTTGATTATTGCTTGCTAATTATAGATCTATAGTCTAACATGTTGGTGTAGAAACATATTATTCTTTTTTTGTGTGCCTTTTTTCAATCTGTGAACTGTAATTCATTTCCCTTTCCAAGATGCACAACTAAGCCAAGTACATAATGGCCAGAAGTATATGGACACTCTTGTGTTTCTCTGGTTTAAGCACAATATTTCCAGTGGACAGAAGTGTTAACCCTTTGACAAGTGGTTTGACATTCTGTGCTGTGTTTAGATGTCTTGCACAAGCATCAAAAGCCCCGAAACCTGAGAAAATTGTTTTTCTTTATTTTGAAAACAAGGAGGAACAAAGGCAATGTGGCCAAAAATGTGCCATGAACTGAGGAGGAAGAAAAAGGTAAAGAAGTGCTGGGACAATGATCCGAAAATTAGCTGGACGGGATTTTGTATTATCAAAAAAAAAGGGAAAATGTCAAAAATATATATATTCTTATCATTAAAGAAGATATGTTATTATTATTATTATTATCATTATCATTATCATCATTATTATTGTTGTTGTTGTTGTTGTTGTTGTTGTTGTTGTTGTTGTTATCTTTTTTTAATCTATTTTATCTTTTATATTTTTTAAGAATCTTTTTTAATCTTTTATCGTTTTGGGGGGCGGGGGGTATTTCTTGTTAAGTTGCTTATTGCCTTTCCCCTTTCATCCCTTTTGAGAGAAATCAAATCAATTTTCTCAGGTTTCAAAGGGTTAATGCAATGGTATACAATGATATTTTAGATATTAGTTAAACTTTGCATCAGTGTTTTTTGTATTTTAGTGTCAAGAGTTCAAAAACAGTTTAAACAGCTGCTCTGCATCATCTCAGATTATTATTGTTCAAACAGCTGATCTGAAGTCGCTGGCGTATTGTGCACCTCATTATTTTGTTATTTGTCTCCAATTGCTCTTGTATAGTTTCTATTTTTATTCTATTCTTATTAACCCCTCAAAGGAGGCTATGTTTTCTGTTTCGATTGTTTGTCAGCAAGATTATCGAAAAAAACAACTTCTCAAATTTTAAAGAAACATGGTGGAAGGGTGCAGCATGGGTGTCTGCAGGTCCTTAAAAAGTCTTCAATTCAATCAATTTTATAAATATTAGAATATTAAAATACTATTACATTTGAATTTGTGAGGTCTTTATTTTCACAAATATTTCACTTATCCATCTTTTAATTTTTTTGTCAAAATGAGTTCATCCCGTAAAAGTCCGCATTTCTGGTGTTAAAAAGCTTGTGCTTTTTACTTTATACTTGTATTTAATGTACATAAATCTGACTCACTAACAAACATATTTCTACATAAAATCCACCAATGCGATATACTACCTAGCTTCATACTTGTTTGCAATACTTTAATACTTTAATAAAAGATTATGTGTCCAAAAATTTGTCTTAAATTTGGTTAAAAATCACCTTGAAAAGGTCTTTAAAATAATTATATTTAAGTGTCTGACACCTGTCGACACCCTGCAGGAGCCAAGGAAGAACCCATTACATTTTGGAGAGGATCTGAATCACCAGGTGGATGCACAAATTACTTTTCTCTTGCAAAATAATTGTGAGATGGTGCATTTAGCCTTGGCGGAGGTCTGCATGCTCCGAGGGCCCTTCTAGTTTTAGGTCATGCACCGCTTGTTATTTATTTGTAACTTTCTATATTTCTCTGTATTTCTTTCTTTCCTTGTACCGCTGCCAAAACAGAATTTAGCCGCTGGGGATTAATAAAGGTGTATCTCGTCCTATCATGTCTTAAGAACGATATAACTTTTTTTGTGCTGCTTTCAGATGTATTTTACAAGTATTTAATTTTTGAAAACTGTAGCGACATCTTTCAAAAACATGAGGACAAGGGCAATTTGGAAAATTGTTTGTTTTCTTTATTTTAACTTTCTTTATCTTTTCTTAATCTTTTTTCTCTCTCTTTTTAGACTAATTTTCAGGACTTTTCACTTTTCTTGCTAATCTTTGGGTATTTATTCTTTCTTTGCTAATTACCTTCTTCCCATGTTTTTGAAAGAAATTTTGCTCAGGTTTGCTTCAGTTTGACTTCTCATTCTTTCTTTTTGTTGTTGTTGTTGTTTTTTGCTGCATTTCTAAACCGCCACCCACTTTTCTCTCATTAGGAAACACACCCTATAGTCACCACTAAATCTGAATTAAGAAATATTCACTTTTTTGCTCCAAACACAGGTAGAGATATCCGAAAACTAATAAAGAAATACCTGCTTTTGTTGCTATAAACACAACCAAACAAGTCCAAAACTGTCGCTATAAACACAGCTGTAAATATCCAAAATTCTTTAAAAAAAATACCTGCTTTTGTCGCCATAAACAAAACTTGAAATGTCCCCAACTCTTGTTACTACTACCTTTTGTTGCTACAAATACAGCTGGAAATTTCTTGATGCATCATTAAAAATTATCCGCTTTTGCAGCTGCAAACAGCTGGAAATGTCCCAGACTCTTGTAAATGCATCTGAACTACATCAGTTTAGAAACATTGATACAGATGTATCTGTGGTTTGCAGAAATGTAGAGAAAAAGTAGAAAAATCAAAGAACAAATGCATTTAGATCGCTGATGATCCTGTAAGATGTTATAGTCTGGCGTCTCATGACCATTAATTTTTCACACTAATCGAATATAATGTAATATCAGGCTCTTTGTTACAGGAAACATTTTCAGACTACGCAGTTTGGAGGTTTGCGCATTGAATGATTTTGGATAAAACTACTGAGCACTGACTTTTTGCAACCCATAATCCTCCAGTTTTTTCCCTGTCTGTCCCTGAAGCTGCAGCGCTCTGGACTTTTTGTTTGTCTGCATGGTGTAAGGGGACGGGATGGACGGGCGTGGCTCCATCTGACTGAGTTTGCAGGCTCAGATTTGTGGCACTGCAGCACAGAGGAGCCGGAGGAGCCGGAGGAGCAGGAGGAGCAGGAGGAGCAGGAGGAGCAGGAGGAGCAGGAGGAGGAAAACAGGGAAAGCAGAGTGAGGTCTGACAGATGAAGAGCTGTTTATGGACTTTTAATGCAGTCAGAATATTCAGCATAATTTAGGATTCTGCCTCGACTAATCTGCTGCATCGCTTGGATAATTTGATTTTAGAGGGTCACCTGCATTTAAGAGCATGCGTTTTGTTCATTTGAACCCTTTAACACCTTAGCCATAGGTTTCTATTGCTGTACCTTTCACTGCATTTTAGCCCCTGAACCTTGATTTCTTGCTAATTTTGAGCCATTTGTCATGAAGTTGCTTGCTGCCATCTGATGCTTTTATAAGAAACCAAGCTCATTTTCTGAGGTTTCAAAGGGTTAAAGGTCTCAAAATGTTCCACAACTCAAAGAGAGGAAAAGTTCCTTTGGGAAAAATGCAAAATATTGTCAATAGCTGCGGCTCTGAGCAGCGTCTCCTGATAGTATTGGCTCTGAAACGACTCTGGATCCACGGCAGCCTGTGGAGGATGAGACAGAAGGAGGGGAGCTCTCCAACTCTGCTCATTGGCTAATGTACGAGGGGAGAGGGGGGTGAGGGGGTGAGGGGGGAGAGGGGGAAGCATCCCTCCTGGGTGCTATATATCAAACCTGCTGAGTCACTTTGCTGCAATGGAGCGCCGGCCGCAGCCAATCAGCAGCATCCTTTGAGGTCAAAGACGGACAATAACTGATTCTGCTGCAGGACTTTGTTGATTCGATTGGCGGTTTGACGAACACGTTTTCGGGCTGCAGATATAATTGATATGTGTTTTTAAAGGGACAGTTCACCCTAAAATCAAGAAGGCACATTTCTTCTTTAGTGTCATTTATGAGTTTGGATTATTTTAGTGTCAGTTGCAGAGTTGGGGATGTCTGCCTTCTCTCCAGTATATTGGAACTAGATGGCACTTAGTCCTTTGAGACATAAACAAATTGGCTCAATTTCTTTCAAAAATAGGGGAAGAAGTAAATGAGCAATTTATGGAGAAATTACCCCCCCGAAAAACAAGAAATTGTTAAAATAAAAAATAAAGTACAAGAAAATTACCTTAAAATTAGCACAAAAAAAGGAAATTACCTGAAAAAAAGTGTTTAAATAGTATTTTTTTTCTGTGAAATATGTAATTGTAGTCATTATATATAGAATTATAGCTTAGTCCCAAGCTTTATTTAAAATATTTTTCTAAATCCACTAATTTCTTGAAATTTGTAATACTGAAAAATGGCAACTTGGTAAGTTGCCATTTTTCAGTATTTTTCAGTATCAGCGCAGATCCCTGTTTAGACAATACTCACGATAGATAGATAGATAGATAGATGGATAGATAGATAGATAGATAGATAGATAGATAGTTAGATAGATAGATAGGGTGAACATGTAAAAAACATCACCCTTAAGTGCCTTAACTGTAAGTATTTTTCTTATCTTGCTTAATGAATGAAAATTTCATACACTGAAAAGCATTATATTTCACGTCTCCATCTGCTGGTGAGTCATCACAACAAGAGTATGCATAATATGATGTAAATTCGGATAAAAAAAAAAACCAGGATATATTGATATCGTTACCACTTATCGGTAAAACATTTTCTTATATCGGCAAAAAATCTAATATCATGCATCCCTAGTAATTGTAATATCAAATTTTAGTTTATACACGTTGATATTTTTAAAACTGCACAGCTTTGGGGGGTGTGGGGAGAAAAAAATGGCAGAGAACAAAGATTGAGTTCCTGATTATAATTTATTTCAGCATGAACACACATACTGCCGCGTGTCATTACAAACAACACCACGTAATGGGAGTGTGGCTAACGAGTGTCAGGCTCTGAGGTCAAAACACAACCGGCTTTACGAAGGCGTTCGTAGCACAATAAGGGCACTGCAGGGTGGAGACGACATAACGGCAGAGAGAGAAGAGAGGTGATTTTGTTCACTGATGGCACAAACTCGCTTTGTGACGTTCAACTAACACTATGATCCCCTACGTAGCTGCACAGGTCTGACAAGGCGAAACCGACAACATCAGGCACATGCATTAACCTTTAAACAATAACCGACGTACTCATAATGCCCTTCTTCAAACTTCAGCATCAGAAAAGTCCCGGGTTGAGTTGATTATTTATTAAATACACATATAGTTAGTGATGGAAACCGTAAAATGTGATGGATGAAATGGTGATTTGTTGCGTGCTCAGAGCTGAAGTAATGCAGGACTTCAGTGCTTCTGCAGGAAATCGCAGGACCTCTAACAGTGCTTACATCTATTTACATTAACCCACCTGAACGGCATTTTGTTCTGTACATCATGTTCAATCCCCAATGTGCTTTAAATGACTGAGGAAGCAAAAGAATTCAAGTGATCTTTTGTGGCCAGAAATTATTTGAAGTGTATGGCAGAGGATTGGGGCCCCGTTAAAAAAAAAAAAAAAAAGTTTTCCAGGATAAAATCATATTACGAGAAAAAACATGTAAATTTATAAGTGAAATTGTAATAATATGAGAAAAAATATTAATTTTGTGAGTACAGATCTGTATTATTATAACTAATAAATTAACAAGAAAAAAAGCTGTAATATTATGAGACTAAACTCCTAATTTTCTGGGAAGTGAAGTCACAGATTAAGACTGGAGAGCTGGATAATACAACATAAAAAGAGACAAAGTTTGATGGATGCTCAGAATGAGATAAAACGTTGAAAACATTAGATAAAAAGTGGAAATATGGACGGGGGATCTTTCGATGTTAATTCAATTACATTATATTTATTTGGTATTACCCGAGCTCTCAGGTTTTAAAACAGTGACTTTATTTCTCATAAAATTATTAATCTAATCTCTTAATATTTTGACTTTTTCTTCATATACAATTTTTATAGTTAATAGCTAATATTAAGACCTTTTCCAGTTTAATCTCGTAATATGACAACTTCATTCACATGAATTTACATGTTTTTTTCTGAATAATGTTACTTTTTTTCTCTCCTTGTAATTACGACTTTATTCTCAAAAACTAATTTTTTTTCCCTTTAACATGGCACTAATTCTCCATCATAGAAAAGCACAAAAAAAGGCAAAAACAAAGACGGGACCTGGATAAAAAGACGTTACACATTTGGGTGTGGAGCTCTGCTGACAGTGAGGCCTGATTTTGTAACTTCAAGTGTCTTCCTAAAAACATTGCACCTCCCAAAGGTTTATACCTTCATGTGAGAACAGAAAATCATCCTTCGCCCCCATTGGTTTAATGGCAGTTTAACCAATCGGAGGAGAGGATGAGCAGGGGGAGCGGGTACGGGAGCACAGACGAGACGACAACTTCCTGTGGCGCACAGGAGGCAGGAAGTGGGCGGACAGGCGCAGCCTTTACTGGACCTTAGTGACGGCATCGTGGATGGACTGAGCGACATAGTCGATGTTCTTGGTGGTCAGGCCGCACATGTTGATGCGGCCGCTGGCCATCAGGTACACGTGCTTCTCTTTGATCATGTACTCCACCTGTTTGGCTGTAAGACACGTCAAAACACGGCGACGGTCAAAACCAGAGAAGAAGAAGAGACAGTGACATACAAGTCCGATTGGCTGCGTTTTGTATTTATTTTGCTGCAGATTTCATAAAAAAAATATGTCTCCAAAACCCTTTGGAAGTTTTCTTTTAAGCACTTTTTTTACTTAAACATTTTTTTTGGTGAGTCTTAAAAAAAGGAAGTTTTTTTTTTCTTTTAAAATTTTTGCCTTTTTTTCTGTTTGTTTCTTAATTTTTGTCGGTTTTGTTCATCTTTAAAAATGTGTGGCCATTTTAGAAGAAAATATTTTGGGCATTTTTTTTCATGTAATTTTTTTTGCATTGTTTTTTTCTTTTTAGTAAATTTTATAGAAAACTGCGGGTTTTGGAAGGCATGTTTTCTTCGAAAAAACCACCAACATGACACATTTTTTCACAGCCAGAAAAAAAAAAAAATTGTTGGATTTTCACATTTCTGACAGTCCTTCAACACATCGTGTTATTATAGAGGTTTGTGAAAACAAAATTTAATGACATTTCCAAAACTTTACTGGTTTATTTAATTTTTCTAAAGCCTTTCCAGGCCTGGAAATGGCTATTTTTTTCCACAACCCTACAATCTCTGAATCTACACTTACTAGCTTTTTTTTTTTACGTGTTTTCAACCACATCTGACTGACTCCATTTCCTCATGAGCACCGTGAGATAAGACGAGACAATAAGATAAAACTTTATTAATCCACAGCGGCGAAACACTGTGCAGTTTTAACTTGTGAGTGAAGCTCCAGATAAAGCTCTAAGAAATACCTCACCCCCAAAAGTGACCAGTTGTATGATTGTATTACTCACCACACTGCGATGAATTTGTGAGGAAAACTTTGCTTTTCTTGATGCCTCAACGGTGAACGAAGAATCCAAAAATTTAGAAAATTCTTGATGAACTGAAGTAAAAGGCGGCTGCATTTAACAGCAGCAAAATGTGAAAACATCTGAGAAAGTAATCCAAGTTTCAGATATCAAGTCGAACATCCCGCTGAGCAGAGCTCAAACTCTGTGTTTTAATTTGAAAGGCTCTGGCGAAAACGCATGTTTGAAAATACGAGAAGATACAAGAGATTACTTTGATTTTCTTCACAAATTTAATAGCACAGAGTGAGTTATTGATATACAACTCACTTTTCTGGGTGAAGTAATTCAGGGTTTCCACACCTTTCATGGACAAAATCTCAAAACTTTTCCATGACTTTTCAAGGACCCGTGATAATAATAATATTTTAAAAAATGTTGTCCCACTTGCCCAGTGTTACCAGAATCAAACTGTACTCTCAGACATGAAAAGGAGAGAAAATAAGGAAACGTACATAAAATGTTTTCACACATAAACACGTATTAAGAGCTGCGTTACGTCGACAGCTCCAGAAAACACATTTTGCCGTTATGTTACATTTTGTGGAAGGTTATCCACATTAAATTACCAACAATTTCATTACACACCATAAAAATTCTGACTTCTCCAAACTTTCAATGATGACTTTTCCAGGCCTGAAATGTAACTGTGAAATTGCATCACTTTTCCAGGTTTTCCATGTCCACAACCTTGGAATTAAGGTGAACCTTGAGTTGGAATTGTTTTGTCAAACTACGACACAGTTTTATCAAAGTTAAATTGGGAAATCTTAAAACATGAATAAAAAGAAAATGAAAAGGGCACGAAAAAAGCGCAGTCGGGCAACCAGAAGGCTCAAACTGAGTCAAACTTTGATGTTTGCAAGTAAACAAACACAGCGTGCACCGCTCTCCCCCTCCGACCTCTTCTGAGATCTGACCTCCTTCATGTTGCCGGCCTCGGCTCGGCAGCGAATCGCACACAGCCTGTCACACACCAGTGGCTCCGTTTATGCACGTAATTTAATCACATTGCCATATTGCTTATTACTAATGCAATACAAGCTGGATTTGGAGCCGTGACGCCGTCAGCCTCAGGACAAATGCTTGTTCAGCCGGTTTGCATAAAGTCAAACCCATTTAAGCTCGTACACCGAACCAGACCGGCAAAACCAGACAGACTCAACGTATGCCTGAGCGTTTTCTCAGCCTGAGCGGCTTAGATTATGAACGTCACACTGAGCTCCGTGTATTGGAGTGCATTATGTAGAAATATAGGCGTGGTTTCAACTTCTCAAATACTGCGACCTAACAAAGGAACAAGCTGCACTGAAACTTTGTCTCTGTTATTAACACTTTCCACGCCACTGACGAGATATTCTGACAGTAAGTGTTTTCACTGTTAAACTGTAGGGGGTGCTGTTATGGATGTTGCAGAGTAACGTTTCCGAAAACAAACACGAGACGATCTGAGGGTACGAGGAAGAGACGATTACTAACTTCCCAACTTTATCGCTATTTAGCGGCTTTTGAGACCATCTCAGCAACATTAACTTTACAAAGCAACAAGGGACACATTTAGCAACTTATTCAGATCACCGTGTGTGTGTGTGTGTGTGTGTGTGTGTGTGTGTGTGCGTGCGTGCGTGCGTGCGTGCGTGCGTGCATGCATATGTGTGTGTGTTGGCCTTTGACTTATTTTGAGCCGTTCATCTCTCATATTTGTACCTGATGATTGTTTTGGTATGTTTGTTTCTACTTGTGCATTGTATGTATTTTTACTGATTACTTATTTTGTCTGGTACTTTCGTACAGCACTTCGGTCAACCTTGGGTGTTTTTTGGGTGACGGGCAGGGCGAGAGGAGACGCTGCTCGCAGTGTGAGCTCAGTTGTAGTAAGTTTACAGCCCGGTAATGTTTAATGAATAAAATCAATGTCTGTGTGTACGATTACAGCCAACTCCCAACAAGCCGAATAATATGTAAATATGTAGAGTTTGCAGCAAAGCCGTGTTTTCAGGGTATTTTCCCCCATATGGTTTGGTTGGTTTCTACTACACCTCAAACAGAATACTATTTTCATTTTTGGATAAATTAAGGTGACAGTAGAAAATAAGAGGGAAAACCCCCCAAAATGTGTAATTATAAAATCAACTTGAAAATGACACTCATCGACAAAAACTGGATTTTCTCTGCTTTTTGTCTGAAGGGTTATTTTTTAAATGAAAATACACAAATTCAGGTGTTGATAAAAGAGGAATGCAAGAAGCTAGAATAAAATATTTTTGTGTGTGTATGAAACAGAAGATTTGTTTTTTATTTTGATGTATTCATTGTTTATATACTCAAAGAGTAAAATATTCTGAAGTCTTGAAAGATTAGTGAATATGACCAAAAAATGCCTGCACTGGCTGGCAACCTAATAATAATAATAATAATAATAATAATACTCTGGCACGGAAAGTGTTAATCAACTGTGCAGGCATGAATTTTTTCTGCATGTACGCTGTTTTTTATAGCCGTGCACCTGCGTGATGTGCACATAATTATTCTCCTTCAACACAAAAAGGACGCTGTCTTTATTCACTCGACAACCCTGACAGTCCCAGCTGGACGTCAGGAGCTGCCTCTGTGTGTGTGTGTGTGTGTGTGTGTGTGTGTGTGTGTGTGTGTGTGTGTGTGTGTGTGTGTGTGTGTGTGTGTGTGTGTGTGTGTTTCCACTCACGGTTGAGGCCGGTGAAGCTGAACATGCCGATTTGCTGGGTGATGTGGTCCCAGGTCCCCGGGGTGCCCAGACCCTGCAGCTTGGTCTTCAGCTGATCCCTCATCAGCAGGACGCGGTCTGCCATGGTCTTCACATTACCCTTCCTAGAGAGAGAGAGGGGACACGGGGAGGACAGAGGGGGGGACAAGACAGGAAATTAGAAAGACAAAGACATGTCTAACCTCAACTCTGTAGCTGAGGTAAATTTAGTTCACTGCGACGTTCTCAAAACTCTCAAACAGTCGCTTAAATATTTTAGAAGAAACCTGTAAAAGATTCATGTACGCACACGATCTCACACTCTGCATATCTGATTTTTAGAGGTGCAGATTACAGATATATTAACACTGCACCTGTTCATGATCAATCAAAATCCTCAAAATTCAATATAGTCTGAAACCTCTGCATCATTACACATCGCAGAGTTTCTTAAACTTTCAGAAATAAAGAAAATATCCTAAACACACTTTTAAATGCTAAATATAAAGTCATGGAGTTAACATGCGAAGTGAGTTAACCCTTTAAAACTTGTGCAAATTGGCTTGATTTCTCTCAAAAAACAAGGGAAGAAGGCAATGAGCTTGAGAGGAAATGAGCCCCAAAATAGTATAAAAGTACAAGAAAATTGCATCAAATAAACAAAAACACTAAAAAAAAAACAATTAAAAAAAAAACTACCAAACAAAAAACATGGGAAAATAAAAAAAGAAAGAAAAGACCTCACAAAAAGTGCTTAAAAATATAATAATTCTGTAAAATAATAAATAAATAATTTATTATAATTTACATAAACTTGTTATTATAGTTCTCATTTTTTCTAGCTTTTTAAAAAATATGTTTTTCTAATTTAAACATTTCCTTCGATCAGTTTCAAATATACTTATACTTGTTTCTTAATCTAAAAATTTCTTGCGATTTGTGGGATGTTTTGCTAAGTTGCTCATAACCCTTTTCCCCGTGATGTTATTTTCCCAACTAATTTCAGAGTTCAAATGTTTAAATACTTAAAGAAAGGCGCGTGAATGCAGCACAAGAAAAGTGATGTCGATCCAGGTTTCAAAGGGTTAACTGACACTGACTGGCTCACGCTAAAGCGTCACCAGCAGCTCCGGGACTCGCTGGCTGTTCGGAGCGTACCATTCGGCGAAGAGCTCGGGGCAGTTGAGGGTCTTGCTGACGATGCGCGCTCCCTGAGACGGCGGGTTGGACCAAGTCGTCCTGACAATCTTCTCCATCTGGGACAGGATGCGGGTCAGGTTCTCGTTGTCCTGGGCAACGATGGTCAGGTTGCCGACTCTCTCATCTGATAACAGCGACAGAGAAAAGGCCGACTACATCAGGACACGTGATGAGTGCGAGTCATGTTTCTATGAACAATGTGTCCGAGTTTTGGGGGTTTTAAACTTTTTTTTACTCGTAAATTTTTAAATGTACTTGTCCCTCGGGCCATGTTATGCAATCAAACTCCTAAAAACGTGTCTGTATGTGTGTGTGTGTGTGTGTGTGTGTGTGTGTGTGTGTGTGTCCTGTGTACTCACTGTAAAGGCCAAAGTTTTTGGAGAAGGACTGAGCCACAAATAGCTCAAAGCCCTCAGAGACAAAGTAGCGGATGGCCCAGGCATCTTTATCCAGACTGCCGGAGGCGAAACCCTGATAGGCCGAGTCGAAGAACACAAACAGGTTCCTCCTCTGGAGAACAAAAAAAGAAAAAGATTTGAAAACAGTAAAAGATTAGAGAACAGCGCAAAAATACAGTTCAAAATAAAAACACCTTCAAGCAAAAACGAAGGATTTGACGATGCAGTTACACAACGATGTCATTTTATGCAGGAGCGGAGATCTGGCTGCTTTACGGTACGGAGGAGCCCAAAAACAGCACCAGCATGTGACACACACACCGTTACATGCTTCTGATCTCACCTTCATGATCTCTGCGATCTTCTTCCACTCGTCGGGGGTCGGGTCGGTGCCGGTGGGGTTGTGCGCGCAGGCGTGCAGGACGAAGATGGAGTGTTCTGGAGCTTTCTGTCGACAAAAGAAGAATCAGATCGTCTTATAAGCTGAGCCAACTACGGATAAATAAATGCTACACGACTTGTTGATTCTGTGTCATTGCAGGGCTGGACGCTATTTAAAATAATATTGCATAATTTCAAGGCTATATCGCGACACACAATATATATTTCAATATTTTTTAAATGTCCTCCAAACTACTGTAAACTACTAAATTACTAAATTACTGAATGAACTACAGTTACTATAAAGTAGAATAAAGTTGCTACTGTCATAAAAAGTTGAATACATGACTCTTATGATAACATTTAATAAAATACGGCTTAAGGAAAGTTAAATAATGTACTTTTAAAAAGCATGGTTATCATTAAATCAAAATGGAGCTTTAATTTTGAAGGACTCGTATTGGGCCGTAAGTGTCAATGTTTTTTCTGTGGACTTAAAGCTTCCAGTCAACAGTTGGATTTAAACGTTAGTAGACAGTTTAACAGATGCTGCTGCGCCTTTAAACGTGAGGATTCATGCACTGTGAGCGGGCAACAAACTAACGGCTCTCCAGTTCATTTATTACTAATATCTGCAGGTTGCACTGATCCTTTGTGGTCGCAAAATGTGCCGCAGCAGCGATGAAACACACTGCAGCTCCGTGAGGCTGCTGTCACGCACTGCTGACGCGTGCTGCGTGAAACAAGCCTCATTCTGTGCAAGCCGGAAACAAACGAACAGCTCTGCAGTTCATATATTAATAGTATTTGCAAATATCAGTAGTGCTCCATGGTCGCAAAAAGTGACAGTCACTCCGGAGCTCTGCAAAAGCCCTGCTTTTGTCTGTGTGTGTCTGTGAGAGGCAGAGAGCTGCAGAACCAAACTATATCAACGCTGGCGATATCGTCATTCTATATACCAAACATGGAACAAGCCGCGATACATCGAGTATATTCGATACACCGCACACCCCTTCATCGTGACAACATGATAACGCTGACATCAGGCGCCTGCGATGAGTACAGGGGTCAGTCATCTCACCTCCAGATCATCCAGGAGCCCGGCGAGGTCCAGGCCCCTCTTAGCAGCATCCCAGTAGTGGTAGGGCCGGATGTCTTTGAAGCCAGCATCAGCAAACACGCTGTTGTGGTTCTCTGGTGGGAAAAATATCATTCAGCAGATTATTAGAACCCCAAATCCACTGCACAACTGGCTGTGTGGTTCATTTGATCCTAAAACCAGAATCAACAATGGCAAACTTTGCCAATCACTACGCTGAAAACGTCAGGGCGATCAGTGAGGCGCAGCAGCAAACGTTCATTTAGACATTTTAGGGAATTTAAACTTCTGTTTCCATATTTATATAATCCACATGAACTCAGGCATTTGCTTTCTAGCTGTCGACTCACCCCAGGTGGGCGCTGAGACGTAGACCGGCGTGGCCGTGTTGTTGACGCCGTTGTACCAGCGTCGCAGGAACTCCGCCCCAATCCTCAGCGCGCCTGTCCCTCCCAGAGCCTGGACCCCTCCTACCTGAGAGAGGACACAGCAGGGAAACGGGATGAAACGTGAATAAGATGAGAAGAATTGAGAAATCCGGTCAAAAAACTGCAAACTAAAACACCTCCTATAGTCAGTCAGTGAACTCAGAACAGACCGGGTTTTGGTCAACGTTCAGATAACTACCAGCGTGTAGCGTTCGTGTGTTTCATGTGTGCGTCTCACCCTGTTCTCCTTGATGGCGGAGCTGTCGTCTCCCAGGGCGACCTTGGAGGAGGCGGAGCGGAACTCGGGCAGGCCGAGGATGGGCAGGTACTCGTGGTTCAGGCTGGTGTCCTCCACGATCAGCCGCTCCACCTTCTTCACCACCGGCAGCACCCAGGGCTGGCAGTCATCAGTACGGTAAGCTGGAAAGGACAAAAAGCAGTATAGCATCATTATCAACATGCCACAAGACACTTTTAGTTCCAGCTTTAACACTGGAGACATGCAGAAAGCTAGTGGATCTTTAATCTGGAAAAAATATGCAAATGTAAGAGCTTTCTGCAAAACTCAAATTTTACTCTCATGCACAAAATATGTTTTTATCACAGATAACCCCATAATGTCTGATATAAAAAACAATATTTTTTAATTAGCAAAAACTTTTTTTTTAATTAGGAATATATATTTCCGGATATATTAACCCTTAATACTAGGTTCAGGGCGCCTGGTAGCTCAGTGGATAGAGTGGGCGTCCCCTGTTTAGAGGCTGAGTCCTTGTTGCAGCGGCCGTGGGTTCGATTCCAGCCTCGGCCGTTTGCTGCATGTCATCCTCTCTCTCCCCCTTTCACACTCGTGCTGTCCTATCAATTAATGGCAAAAACGCCCAAAAAAAAACTGGGTTCGACATCAGTTTTCTCTCATGAGTCATTTATCCCTTTGAAACATGCAAATTAGTTTGATTTCTTTCAACAAAAAAAAAAAGACGAAAAGGGCAACGTCCAACATCGCAAGAAATGTCCCAAAAATTGGAAGCAATTCATGAAATTTGACAAAGAGAATGACCTGAAAAGAATGATTTGAAACGATAAAAAACTAAGGACAAATGTCCACAAAAAATTCTCATTAAAATATTTGAAATTATATTACAGAAAAAAAGATTATAGATATATATTTTTTTATTTACTGCACTTTTAGGGGGTCATTTTTCGGGTTTTTTTGTTTTATTTTTGTTTTGCTTGTTTTTAGATTTTTTTTAAAAAACTTTTTTTCTGATTTCTTGCTATTTTTAAACTAAACTTTTTAAAACTAAAATAATAATATATAAAAAAAAAGCTCCCTGAGGTTTTACAACGGAAAAGTTCCTCCCATGTTGACACTTTCTTTGCATGTTTTGCAGACTGCCTTCACTGGTGCTGATTTAGGTTAATACACCCACTTAATTCATTAATTTTATCAGCAATCATTAATAAAAAACGATACAGATAACTAGCAATATGACAAATATCGGCCTTGATAATCATCCAGGACGATAATCTGACAACTAAAGCAAAACATCGTCCATTCATAGCTCAGAAAATGATATCGCCAAACCATAATATACCATTTCTTAAGGCACTGTTGTATTTCAACATGTTTTAATTCAAAGTGTGCAGCCTGAATGTGAGAAAAGCTAAAGAGCGACAGAGGAAAGGTGAGTGTGAGTGCGTGAGAGAAAAACAGTGCTATGATTCAGCGTAACTCTTTGAAGGTCACCATTAATAGCCAGAATACTGTCCGTGTGTGTGTGTATGTATGTGTGTGTGTGTGTGTGTGTGTGTGTGTGTGTGTGTGTGTGTGTGTGTGTGTGTGTGTTGCACATATTTGGCTCCTTAAGAACTCGTGTTCCCTCTGACTGTACGTGTATCAGATATCAGGCCTTCATCCACAGCTGTAGCCTCACTACACAAGGTCAAACCAGTAGCTTGTTGGTTTTGGATCACAGTTTCACGGTCAAAACTGCACCTGACCGCGGCTCATGGCAGTGAGTGTAAAATGTGGACTGGGTTGCAAAAAAGCCCAAAACACTAATTTATCTGTATCGTGTGTCAGTTGCAGCTCCTATTGATTTCTTCGCAGCTTCAACCAGAACATGTATCTGAATCAATGTGTGTGTGTGTCTGTGTGTGTGTGTGTGTGTGTGTGCTGCTTGTGTGTGCCATTAAACAGAAACCAACACCCACGGCTGATGGCTGACTTACACGGGTGAGGCTCTTCTCCGTTGTCCATTATTTACATGCCAAACTGGTTGGTGCATGCATTTATGTTTTGGCAACGAGGTGCAAAAGTGCAGCTCAGGTCCACGTCCATGCATGATGAGACAGGTTAACCTTAAATAACCCTGCATGGGGGGTAACGTCACGAGAGGAAAAAGTCTGATGACCAGATGTTTGCCGTGTTCAAACATTTACTAATATAATATTGATTTCATGATTTAAGAATGCACGTCTTCTGGGATTGTGGTTATTTTAATGTTGAGATACAGCTAACGTCATCTTTTCATGAACTTAAAGGCTTTATTTATATTTTTACATATTATTTTTAATATATTTTATAGATTATAGATCAGATTTTTATGTTAAATCTAGGTCACTCCACATAGACAGCTGTTAACATTAATACCATATTACACCTTACCTGTGATGATAAATTAATATTTAATACGTGAATTGATAAAAAAGTTTCTTACCATTGAACAAACATTGACTTTTGCCCGCTATGTTTATGCATTTATGACATCAGGTCATTATTACTGTGTTATAAAATAACGTTATCAGTGTTAGTGTACTTGTCTGGCTTGCTTTAAAGTTAAAAGTTCACTTTCTTGCTGCAGCTCATAAATCCAAATACTTAAACTGTGATTTCCGCCATTTCTGCTGACCTGAAACTAATAAACAGTTCCGCTCCGAAAATAAAAAAATCAATATCTGGCAGCAGATGTTTTAATTGTTGCGAGCTGCAAAAAATAAATGAATTTGTGGGAAAGCCTGTCGGTGTCCATGCTTGGTACATGGGAGAAATTTCAGCTTGTTGAAAATCTGCGATCCTTACTAAATCCTCCTAAATCTTACACACTGGACCTTTGAACCTCATCACGTTCTATAGACCTGTGATCTTTGAGACGCTGCAGGGCTCTACTGTTATTAAAAACAGTTTCCTGCAGTTTAAGACAAGGTCGAGGTTTTTTAAGAGCCACTCAGACTCTTATTATGTGTGTCAAATGTAAAAAAAAAATCATTTTTAAAGTAGAACACAATGAATATATAATCATGAAAATATCTGTTTAGTTTACCAACAGAAGTGAGAAATATCTGGCATTTGTGGCCTGTTTTCTGGGCAATTTTATGTTTCTCAATCCAAGTCTATCTGCCCCTGCTTGGGATTAAAAATAACAAAAAGATGCACCGCACCTGCAAGTTATGATTCATAACAAACACAAGTGAGACCAAGGAGACGATCAATAAACCTGACAGCATATGACTGATTTAACTGGTCAGAGAGAATAAAGATGATAATATGATACATATCATCAGTCAAATATGTATCATTAAAGACACGTGAGAAATAAGTGGTACACCGATTGTCAGTGGTGAAAGGAGTATTCCATTTCTTTACTTTAGGAGTAAAAGTACTAATGCCACACTGTAAAAATACTCTCTGGTCCTTGACAAAGTCTTATACTAAAAATCATCACTTAAGTAAAAGTAAGCAAGTATGCTCATTACATGTACTTAAAGTGTTAAAAATAAAAGTATGCAATGCAGAAAAATCTGAAAAAAAAGAACACACTAAATCCACAAAATGCATCCCTGCCACAGTGGCCGCGGGTTCGATTCCAGCCTCGCCCCTATGCAACATATCATCCCCGCTCTCTCCCCCTCTCTAGCTATAGCTGTCTTATCAATTAAAGGCAAACAAGCCCAAAAATTATCTTTAAACAGTCAAAATTATTTTTAAAAAATCCCCCCAAAACTTAATGTACTGTATTTTAATTATTTTTTTATTTTATACAGTATAATGTTTTAATTCTTGTACATTCGCAAGCTTTCTAAATGTATAGTATTTATTACTTATTTTCCAAGATTTTTTGCTCCATCAGCATTTCACTGTACATGAACAGTGACAATACAAATATCTAAATAATGAAAAAATAGAAGAAAAAAAACACGCTTCAAGACTCAATGTTATTACAAATAAAAATTAAAAAACAACAGCTGAAACTCAAAATTATTAAATACATGTCAAAAATATTTATCAATCAGCTAATTTATGAATCAACCAACTGTTTCAATTTCCTTATATATGTTTTTTCGTTATTTATTTGTAACAAAACATATTTCATAAACTCTTCATGTTTTTTAGTGCAAAATTTTAATATGTAAAGTAATTAAAACTGTCAGATAATCGTAGTGAAGTACGGTATTTCCCTCTTAAATGTAGTGGAGTAAAAGTATATAAATTGACACTCAAATTAAGTAAAAGTACCTAAAAACTTGTACTTCTGCACAGTACTTAAGTACATGTACTTGCATCACAGTCTTTGTATTTCACATCGTGACAAACAGGAAGCAGTGGCAGTGATTTTGGGTGAGCAGCAGTCACGAGACAAGATTCAAATCCCCCAAAATGTAATTTCTTCCGGTATTAAATAATGTAGCAGCCGCGGTTTTAATATTAAACACACATCAATACGAAGCTAATTTGTGCTGCAGCTCGTTAGCTTCGCCGTTAGCTTGTAGCGAAGGTCAAATCAAAGGGGGGCTAATATCTGATAGCATGGTGACCCCCGGCACCGCACCGAGGGGACACCCGGAGCTAAAAGGCTAACAGAGGCTAACAAACGCCCGGGGGGAGGCAGCGTTTGTCGGGCTGACAGCAAGCTAACTTAGCTTAGCATTAGCAGCTAGCATTAGCTTAACTTACCTCCAACTCCCAGATTCACCTTCTGCGGGTGGCTGTCCTCCCTGAAATCCGCCGTCAGCTTGAAGACCGCCACCGGAGGAGCCTGGGGGACATCGCTGAATATGGACATGGCTCAGGACAAGGCGGACGATCCCGGTGCAGAGGGAGGAGACGGGGAGAGGTGCTTCCAGAGACGGGCAGAGACAGAGAGACGGACCGGGGTTCACCTTCAGCCCGCTGGCTCAGGACAGACTGCGATGATGAAGGCGTCAGTCTGACAGCCAATAGGAAGACACGTAAAGCTGACGTTGATCTGAGACAGCCAATGAGAGCACAGCATAGTCTATATGGGGCACAGTGATGGAAATACAATGTTTTGTATGCTTTTCATATTTATTTAATTTTATTCATTTGTCACTTTGAAACCTGAGCAAAGTGGCTTGATTTCTTTCCAAACAAACAAATTAATTTATTTTTTAAAAAGACCCTAAAACTAATAAATAAATGAATAAGTTTAAAAGAAAGTTTAAAAATTAAATGGACAAAAAAAAGAGGAAATTACTTGGAAATAAGATTAAAAATTATAATACATTTGTAAAATAACTTTAAATGTGTAAATATGATAATTAAAGTAATAATTTGATCCTACCTTATTTTTCCTTGGACATTTTTCCCTAGCTTTTTAGAAAAAAAATTTAAATCTACTGATTGTTTTTTTGTTTGTTTGTTTGTTTTTTAAAGAAATCACACCAATTTCAGGGTTGTGAAAGCTATCTGAAAGCAATACAAGAAAAGTGATGTCGCTCTTGGTTTCAAAGGGCTACTATTTGTTCTAATTTAATTGCGGTTTATATTTGTTTTAAAGAAATTTTAAAATGTTCGATCTTTAATATATATAATGCATATATAGTATATATTGCATATTGTCTATGTAAAGAAAAACAAACAATTCTAAACTTTACATACTAGTTTTTGCATTGTAATGTGGCACCAGACTCATATTTTTTATATTTTTACACACTTAACATACTCCACATTATACTTTTTAATTAATATTGTTGTAATTTTAAATCCCTGTATGTATATATTTATATAAAAATGTTTATAAAGAGAGTGTCACCACTGCACAAAGAGCAGACACAGCAAAACATGTACAATATACCAAACACACATTTTCTTAAAAATGTTCAATATGTAAATGAGATTACATTATGTGCACACTGAAAGGATTAAATGAAAGATAGCACAATAATCTAGTTTTAGAGGTTTATGAAGGGGAACCTGTGCTTTATATAAACATTGTGTGATAAGCAGGAGGAGGTGCAGATAAGCAGAGTGTGTTATCAGAGGCATCAGAGGAGACTGAGCGTGTAAAATCAGTTCCTGTGCTCTGCCACGAGAGGTCAGTGCCACCGAGCACAAGACTGATTCTGAGCTAACATGCTTCATCAGCATGACTTTCAAAAAGTCACATTTCACCCTCCTGTCAGAGTCTGCTACAGTGTCTGATGACCTTATTTGGACACTGAAATGTAAATGTGCTGCACTACATCCTGCCTGCACGATTTAAAGAATGCAAAAGATTTAAATTACACACATACTGTTACAAAATATTATTTTTCCAACAGGTTAATCTCCATCTGCACCTCATGTTTAAGCACCAGTGTGGGAGAAAAACTATGCAAATAACTCAATGTAAAGACAGTCCTGTGTTCAATACTTAAGTTAAACCACATCTGTAAAATAAGCTCTCATCAGCAAAATAGGCTGACATTAATTATTAGAAGTGACATAAAGAGTGCCCCCTTTTCAGAATATCAATAAACAGAGAATCTCAGTCTACAAAGTAACAAAAAATCTAGCTTAAAATAAAATGGATAGATTTTAAATAAAAGTACAATATGCTTCTGTAATACAAAAGTAAAAGTAATCAAAAAAGGAATTTTTTCAGGTAAAGTGCATGTACCTCAAATTACTTGAAAGGCATTTTACACTATTATATTATTATTATAATTACTATTATTAAAACTACTTCTTTTATTTATTTATTTATTATCAAAGTGTTATATAAATAAAAGTATTGGATTACAAATTTTACTTAAGTAAAAGTGCAAATGTATTACTATAAAAAATGAAAGTATCAAAAGTAAAAGTACTTTTTATGCAGAAAAGCCAGTGTCAGAATATTATGTGCATTTCCCTGTTTTCTCTCGTCTTTTTAAAAAATATTATTATTTAAAAAATCAGATTAAATTGTAGTAACTATTATATTTCAGTAACTGAAACTAAAGTCTGATAGATGCAGTAGAGTAAAAAGTATATTTGCCTCAAAGTGTAGTAGGAAGTTGGAAATACTGAAGTAAAATACAAGTACCTCAAAATTACAGTTGAGGACAGCACTTGTGTAAATGTATTTAGATACTGCTAACTGCTTTGAACACACACACACACACACACACACACACACACACACACACACACACAGGTGGATTCAGTAGGTGGTTTAAGCTTCTTTTCCTTCTCTTCGCTTTTGAAGAACTTCGTAAAAACATCCAGGTGTGTTTTTACCTTTCTCCTCTTCCTCTTCTTCTTCTCTGTTTGATCTGAAGTGTCTGATGAATAGCCTCAGCTTCACTCCTGTAAGGCCTCCACTTCCAGCCCTCCTGTAGCTAAAGTAGCATGTTTTTGTGTCAGTGAAGTGTGACTGTCTCTCACACACTCTCACACACACACACACACACACACACACACACACACACACACACACACACACACACACACACACCGACACACACACACATATTCCCTGTGAATAAACACTGCAAGTAAAACTCTAATATAAAGATATATATTTTCTCACACTCACCTCACTCCACCTTCCAAAAATGTCTAACACACACACACACACACACACACACACACACACACACACACACACACACACACACACACACACGGTGCTCCCCTCTCACTCTGTCATTGACAGAGATGAGGAGACGAGGCCTCCTCCTCTCCTCCACTTTTTGCTCTCCCTCTGCAGAAACACTCCGGTGAACAGTGTTGGGTTTCAAAGGGGCGAGGGGCTAATGCTCCTGGATGAAGGTGATTGAGTCAATTTGTCGACATGATGGACGTTTTGTGGCCCCGGCTCCCGCTCTCCCGTTGACTGCAGGCTGCGGGGCTGAACACAAGTTTTTCAGGTATTTTTTTTAGGAGTGTTTTTGCTCAGAGAGCAGCGGAGGGGAACGACTAAAACTTAAATGATAAGGGAAGATAAGACTGTAAATCTGGTTTTAAGTGACAGTTGTAATTGTCAAGTGCATTTAAATTTCAGCCACTGAGAGAGTGTGAGGTGTTAATGTGAGTCCAGATCCATTCGAAACATAGAAGATAGCATCTGAATAATGAAGGTTTATCAGAAATACATATTTTTCCAATGGAAACCAGCCATTTAGTTTAATTTTATTTGTGTAGATCCTGAGAGGGCATTATGTATTAACTCACCTCTCTGCTCTAAACAGCAGCACCACATTCACTGATACGTTTTAAACCACCTGAAAAGGATTAATATCAGTTTACGTGGATGGTGTATTAATATTTTCTTTACCTTACCGACAGGGATTTGAAGCTGTCATTTTACTCCACTGAACAGCAGAGTTTCTGATCTACCGCTGCCTCCATCAGCTGTTGTGTTGGTAAAGAGGAGAAAATATTCAAATATTGCATAAACTTGAACTGATACTGATTTTTTAGGGGCTAAAATATGTTTTGCTGCACCCCGTCCACAGCAGGACATCACTTAGCTTCTGTGCTGGTGTTGTGGGACTATACTTTATTTATCAGAGCGGGGTGGCTGGGGTGTGACCTTTTTAAATTAAAAATAAAACTAAAATACTTCATTTTCAAGTTAAATGTTCCTAATTTAAGCCAAAATTAAAAACACAAGCCCATCGTAAGTGCTTACAGTTTTTAATGCCTTAACCACCGAGGGCGGCTGGCGCGGCGACTAAAAGCACACGCAGAACGCCGACTCCGGTTGAAGTCCGACTGAAGTGTCAACATGACGTGTGTTACACCAATTTTGAGAAATTCAATTTAGTCCAATTTCAGTCTGACTAACACAATAATTCGACTTTTTCTAACATCATAAAAACGAACTGAGTGGCTCCATATACGGCAGTTAGCATGTTTGCACCAGCCACCTCAGTCCTCCAACATATTTGGCACACGGGAGACGTTTCAGTCCTGAAACCTCAATGCTGAATGTCATTAAATTCTCCACACTGACTCATTAATGCTAATAACTCAAGAGCTGCTGTGTCGCTCAAGTTCAACCCTCTGTACAACAACACAAACGACACGAACGTCTGCCCTGAACACACAATTACACCAGTCATCCTCATAATAATCTGTCTGTAAACACAGGTAAAAGCAGACGGAGGTGAAAATTAGGATTTACACTTCTCTCATTTGCTTTGTTTTGAAAACCAAAAACCATCCACAGGAGGGAGTGATAAAAATAATTAGTGGAAAACAGATAATCTGTTTCCTCCAGCTTGAAGAACAGAAGTTGCTCCAGCTGCTTTTTCTCCTGCACCAAGGCCCTGTGTGTGTGTGTCTGTGTGTGTGTGTGTGTGTTTGTGTGTGTGTGTGTGTGTGTGTGTGTGTGTCTGTGTGTCTGTGTGTGTGTGTGTGTGTGTGTGAGACAAGGGCATATAGGGGGCAAAGCACCTGCATAGAGACTCTTATACTGTTCCCACCCCACCACACACACACACACACACACACACACACACACACACACACACACACACACACACACACACACACACACACCTCCCGCCAAAACTTTCTTTCAAGCTTCAGATGTTTTCATTCCTCAAATGTTTCATGTGTGAAACATCTGAGGAATGGGCAGAAAACTCTTTGTGTGTGTGTGTGTGTGTGTGTGTGTGTGTGTGTGTGTGTGTGTGTGTGTGTGCGCGTGTGTGTGTGTGACAAAATGCGAGTCCTTGTAACACAACTAAATGACACAAATTTTAGGGTGAAGAAATTTAGGTTAAGGGTCCACTTTGAAGGATTTGGGGGGGCGGGATTATTGGTTGAAATGGTGCATAACGTGTAATGTAAGTTTTCTTTAGTCTATAATCACCTGAAAATAAAAATCGTCGTGTTTTCATTACCTTAAAATGAGCTTGTTATAATCCAGAGGGGGTCCTTGTCAATGGAGATCGCCATGTTGCACCGCCATGTTTCTAAAGAAGCTCAGAACGGACAAACCAAACACCGGCTCTGAACAGGGACACTCACATTTTCACATCAGTCGCCGTACATGTTCGCAGCCCCTCCGCAATAAGCAGTGCCAGAAAATTCAGATCTGTAACGAGAAACTGCTTTCTTCAGTGTCTTTAAATCACCACGTGGCGTCGGCGTGGGGCCGGTGTGGGGCCGGTGTGGGGCGTGTCGTCCATCTTTATATACAGTCTGAAGCAGCAGCTATTTCCTGCCAACGTTTCTCTCGTTCATATCGGTCGTGATAGGAGGAGGAGGAAACATCAAAGAGGCACGCATGCTGTTGCCACAGCTCGAACAACTTGGCCTCCACATTTTCTATCCAGCATCGTGTTGCCGTGGCATTTTCAGATCTGTTTGCCACTTCAGTGCAGGTGCAGTGAGAAAAAAAAGGCACTGACGTTTAGACTCGTGGCTCTGCTTCGACTGTGCGACAGCCTGCGCCGACCGACCAAAACTCTGACGTGA
The DNA here is from genome assembly GCF_026936395.1 of Plectropomus leopardus. Lineage (NCBI taxonomy): Eukaryota > Metazoa > Chordata > Actinopteri > Perciformes > Serranidae > Plectropomus > Plectropomus leopardus. Next base: position 37,857,811 of record NC_142178.1, on the reverse strand, counting down.
GAAATTCATCAGATCATCTGATGGCTAATCGGGAGCAGATTATTGGTCTTCGTTCCCAAACACTACAGGGAAAACAACACCTGACAAAGCTGATTTTGACTTTAAAATGAGTCATGCGGCCCAAAAACGGGATAAAAATCATACAGTGTAAACTTGTACTCAATCTCACACACTGGACCTTAAAGGTTCAGCCAGTAACGGTTAGGTTACGGTCAGTCCCCAGAAAAAGGAAACATGGCCGTGTGTGTGTTTATCTCGTTTATGAAAACGAAAAGCAAAGGAGGATCTAATGTGTCCTTTCATGTGCGTCAGCCGCTGCAGCTCTGTGTTAAGCTGCGAGACTGTGGAGACCAATCAGCACCTATAGGGGAGGTCTGGACACGGGGGTGTCAGTGGGTGGATGTCGGGGGGGTCAGGGGTGATTCATTGTCAGGTCAGTAATTATCAGATTTGCCGAGGCCCCAGCAGGAACAACACACACACACACACACACACACACACACACACACACACACAGGTTAACCAGCCCGGGGCCAGCCGAGGCGAGGCTGAGAGAGGAGAGCCGTCAGTGGGACGAGTTGACAGGCCGACCCCCAGGGGGAGACGATAGCCAGCGCCGCTCTGACAGCTGCTGCTTAGTGGGAGATTCTGCCTGCTCATGCTCAGAAAAACACACACACACACACACACACACACACACACACACACACACACACACACACACACACACACACACACACACACTGACAAGCTCTGACACACACATGAGGAAACACACTGGAATGCAGATATACACATGTAGATATAAACATGTGTTTTTGTAGCAAATAAACACATAAATACCCATAAAAACATGTATACTCTCAGCAGACGGGGAGCACAAACAAAGAGGTTTCAGGAGGCGAGTTTCTACTAGAGATTTGAGCAAAACTCATTTTTGAAATGTCAATAAAACATAATTGCGAAATGACTGCGTTTCCACTGAGTGTTATGTGACTTCTCTCGGGATAACTTCCCAACAAGCGATAGATGTTTAAAACGTCTACAGCTTTATTTCTATCACAGCCAACGCGCTGGCCGTCATCATTTACAGTCAAAGGTGTCACAAACGTGTTATGGAGCCACAATGGAAATGTGAGCAGCCACATATAAGGGATTTCTGGGAGCTGATAGTCCACGATTTCACAGAGGAATTGCGGATTCAAAACTTCCAGATAATCTGTCAACTTTCTCAGAGTTATGTGAATAAATAACAGCTCTTGTAGCTCCTGCTGCATCGTGAGGGAGCCAGTTCCTCCTGACGAGCTCATAGCCATAGCATAATGTGACCTAGAAAAGACTAAAAAGTGTCTCCATTGCAGTTTTGTGAAATATGGCTTTATTTGAACTGCCTGAAATACCACCTCATGCAAGCGTAAAAACTTTTTTTTCAAAATTTGAGTGTTTCCATCAGGCGTGTTTTATAATCACAATTTCAATTTTTGCTAATTGAGGGTTAATGGAAACCCGCCTTACGACAAGCAAAGGGAAGGCTCATAAGTGTGGAGAGGAAATGAATAACCCATTAACTTCAACAGATACTACTTGTACTGCTTCACTGCTAATTTTACTACTATGAAGCCCCTTTCTCACCGCACAAAACACCCACAAGCAAACATTATCTACAAGTTACAATAATGTTTTAAAGAAAACATTTCAAATATTTTTCTTACAAGATTAAATGCTAATTAAGATGTAATGTTTTAACTGCAATATTCTGGATGTTTTGGTGATGTTGAGAGGTAAAGAACATTCTGGGAACTAAAAGAAAACTTGCCGCTGAAAACGTTACTAAAACATTCAGCGGTGTCATTGTACCGTTGCACCTCATAACGTTTTTAGAACCAAAAATTGCTGGCTGTGCTGTCACCTGTCAACATCATCAATGTTGCAGTTATAACGTTACATCTTAGTCAGCATTTAACCTTTCAGGAACATGATTTGAAATGATAAACATCCTTAAAACGTTCTTTGAACATTAGATTCAAATGTGTTCTTTAAAACATTATTGCAGCTTGTATGTAATGTTTGCCAATGTTGTGGGAACGTTTCCTCGTAGCTGGGATTTCCCATCTCTCACTCCCTTCATTTCCTGTCAGCGCTCTACGATCCACTCTCCAATAAAAGCATAAAAAACGACATTATAGTTTCTGCTGAAGGTGAACCTCTGAAAAAACGGATTAACACCTGCAGAAAAAGCTCTCCACAGGCTGTCTGAGTGTCTCTGAAAGCCTCTGTGGTCCTCATGTCCCTGCACTGTCTCTGTGTCTCAGTGTGTCTCAGTGCGTCTCTGCGTCTCTGTGGACGTGCTGCCATTGACAGTTAATGGCGTGTGGTTTGTCAGCGAGCTGTAGGTCTCATTTCCTGTCAAACGTGTGCACACAACAACTTGTCAACACGGTAATTTAGGCTGCTGTGCCGAGATCAAGACCTTACTGAAAGTTTCGGTTGTGGTGTGTGTGTGTGTGTGTGTGTGTGTGTGTGTGTGTGTGTGTGTGTGTGTGTGTGTGTGTGTGTGTGTGTGTGTGTGTGTGTGTTTGTGTGTGTGTGTGTGTGTGTGTGTGTACTGTACGTCTCACTTCAGCTCCATCTCTGCCTTCTCGTCTGTGTTGAGTCTGGGTGATTTCTGACAGGAAGTGATCCGTGCCGCTGCGTACACATCAACAAACAGGACCTGGGTCTGTGAGGAGGAGGTGGTGGAGGTGGAGGTGGAGCTGGAGGAGGTGGTGGACAGGGTCAGAGGTCAAAGTGGGAGGAGACTGTTGACTGACAGCCTTTAGCGGCGGCGTGTCTGCTGTTTGTTTGACCAGAGGCCTGTCCTGTCATCAGGGCTCCCCCCGACAGCAAAGAGGAGACAAGACGGGAAGGAGACAGGAGTTGTTGAGGTATAAAAAGGAGGAGCAAACTGTTGAACCTCCTGACAGGCAACAACAGCTTAACCAGGCGTATTTAGGGACTGTTTGGCGCATTTTATGCACTTTTCATGCTTGTGTCATACATTTGGGCAAGATTGTGTATTTTTGTATAATATTGAGCTCCTACAATAAGTCTAAAATACTCTGTGGAAACTAAATAGTTACATTCAGACTGTTCAGGTCAAAAAATGCTCCATTGAAACCCATTCAAACTGACATTTTTGATCCCACAGCCATCAAAGCAGAAAAACGTGACTTGTATTATTTCCGGGTGTCATTTTGAGCTTTTGTCTTGGATTGTGTCATTTTTACTGTTTTCCACCTGAGGACGTCATTTGTTTTAACCATATTTGACATATAGAGAACACACATGCTATTTCCACAAAGTGCACTGTCACAATCAGTGTTGCTGCTAATCTTTGACATATCCCAGACTGTGATAAAAAACAAACAAATAAATAAATAAATAAATAATAAATTTGTTTTTCATCCAAAAATATACTGGCATCATGACAAAACCTGGCATTTAAAGGGTTTAAATTCTGAAAATTATTGAATATTTGATATTTATAATTAGGACCGATGCTAATAAAAATATAAACCCAAAAAAAGTGGAAAATCTTATTTTTTATGATATCTTTAAAAGCTTGATTTTGAAAGTGCATTTTGTGCACAGAGCGATATCAGTGTGTGTAATATCAAAGCAGGCCCTGAGGGTAAATAATATTTTAATGTTATTCAGTGAAACCTGTCATTTTTTCACTTTCTGTTCTCTAATTAGCTGTAGTGATCACCTGCTGCTTCACTGTTGCTGTCAGAGAGCTGCATCACTCCACCAGCTTCACACCATCACCACTGCAAGACACACAAAAAGTCTGGATTAAAATCATTTTTTAAAAAAAAGCCAAAAAAAAAGCTCTGAAGAGGGTAGCAAGATCCTGCGTCATAACAGGACAATAGTGCTAAGTTTTTACAATTACTTTAAAAAATGGCAAGAAGGCAACAAGCAACTTAAGAAATGACCCAAAAACTTGAAGCGAAAAAAATTTGAAAATTAGAAATTAGAAAAAACATGTACAAGAAAACTGTCCCCCAAAATAGCAATAAAGTAAAAAACAAAAACAAACAAGGAAATAACCTGCTAAATATTAATTTGCTAAATAACCTTAAAATAATTATAATTTTGTAACATAATTGTAACTCTAAAAGTAATATGATTGTAGTTTTATGAAAAAAATAAAATATTTTTAATGATCATTTTTATTTTAATATTTTTTTCCAAATCATTTAGTAATTAATTTTACCTTTTATATCTTATCTATTAACTCTTTTATGCTTTATATTTATTGCTCTGTATGGCACTTTGAAATGCCCTTTTGTACAAAATGTGCTTTACAAATAAAGATGCCTTGCCTTTAAAATATAATTCTAAAGAAATACTAATTTCTTGCCATTTGTTGGACATTTCTTGGCTAAGTTGCTTATTGCCTTTTTCACCGTTTTTTCAGAAGAAATCAAACCAATCAAAAGGTTTAAAAACTTGTGAAAGGCATCCGGGTGCAGCACAAGAAAAGTGAAGGGTTTCAAAGGGTTAAAGAGCTGTTACCTAAAATATCAAAGGTGCATTATTACAAAAAACATTATATTTATCAGGCAATACGCCTCACCGAGGTTTTTATTTTTGTTTTTAAAGCCACAGCGAGCCTGGACCAGATGCTGGTCTGAACGTACAGTCACACTTCGCCCACGCGGGCTGGTATCCCTGAACTGTCCAACGGGCAGCGTCCGCCCTCGGCTGACTGATGGTCTCATTGTTGCCATCCCAACCGGTGGCTGTCAAGGCTACTGAGCTGCACGATGGCTCGACTCAGGACACAGTCAGCTCCTATTTTTGGCTTTCAGGGCCACTTTCTGAACTGAGAAGGCCTCGCCAGCAGCTGATGGGAACTGGATTGTGTGTGTGTGTGTGTGTGTGTGTGTGTGTGTGTGTGTGTGTGTGTGTGTGTGTCCTCAAGTTGGCATGCAACATTGAGTCACAGCAAAGGCACCCGACAGGAGCGTCAGCAGGATTCTGCAGATTGTCTCCACTAGAGGGCATCTCTTTAAAACACAGCAGGAAGATGCTTGTACAGGAGGAGAATATGAAAACTGACAGATTTGTATGAAAGGGGTTAAAGAGAAAATGATGGAGCCTTCCTCTCACTAGTGATGATGAAGATGCATAAAAATTCCTGCAGCAGGTCAAGACTGAGTCACTGCAGGAAGAGTGTGACTCACAGGAGCACTAGGCTGCATGATGCCACCGTAACACTCAATTTAGTACATTTTTTCATGCAAAATTTAGATCAAATAGCCACTGAGACACAAAAGAAACAGACTTTTTTTCATACGAAAAGAAAGAAAAAATACAGTAAACAAACAATGAAAGAAAAATAAGAACAAAAACAACACAAATACGAAATACTGAAATAAAATAAAAAAGTTCTTAAAAAATGTGCAGCTCTCCCTAAAAGCATAAGATAAGATGGAGCTTAATTTATCCTTAGGAATAAATTGCTGCTTTTGCAATGTAAAGCAGGAAAAAGTGCAAGTATAGAAATAAAAAGTGTCAAAAAATCCTAAATATACGTATATGTTTTATTTTTTGCAGCAGTGTATAGATTTAAATTTTACTTATATTTTGCACATATTATGTTGGGGGGGGGGGGGTTATTTACATCAACTTCTGACATTTATTTTTATTTTTTTCCACCTCCCTGCCCAGAGAGTCTGTGCGGAAAATAACAATTTTGCGAAAACTTGGTGTACTGCATCTCTCCTTTTTTATACAAGGTCAAAGTATTGTGCTCTGTCCCTGTTTAAATAAAATGACATTACACATGCAATGCCGAAAACAGGTTAACAGTAAGGATCTTGCGAGGTTACAAATAGTTACGTGCAATATTAGAGCTGAAGCACAGATAAGTTTACGTTTTTGTGATTATGTTCCATATCTTAACAAACCTAATTATTAACTTTTTTAACTAACTAATTAAATAATAACTTTTAAATTAAGTCACTAAATAAATTTAGAAAATTCATGACACAACTGGGAAAATAAATTAAATGCAAAAGCTACAGACAGTTCGTAATAAAAAATGAGAAAGAAAAGATTCATTTGTTTTATATTCCAGTGAAGTTCCCAAAGTTTCCTACAATACAAAAACTCTCTGACTGAATTTGACGGGAATAATTATAATAAAATAATGCACATGCAATATGGAATAAAAGCTTTTTTATCTGAATCTGAGCGCAGAAACCACCCATTAGTAAATTATCTTAAAAGTCTCCTCTTCCTCCATTATGGCTCATTAATGCGCCTTCGTCGCCTTCCATTGGAAATAATGACGGCTGGTGCGGTGGCTGCAATAGAAATAAAGCTGCTAACGTTTTAAACATCCATCGCCATGGTTACTGGGATGTTATTACCAGAGGAGAAATTGCATAACATAACTCAGTGGAAACGCAGTCATCTTGCAGATGTGTTTTATCGACATTTCAAATATGGAGAAAACCCTCCAACTATGATCTCTGCGTAGAAACCACATAAAGCTGAGACCAGCTCCCGTGTGGAGAGTGACAGTGTCCTGCTGGTGTTCATTTCTACATCAGGAGTCGGAGGCGAGCGTGGTGTTTTGCCTCAGAGACCTTGAAGCCTGCTGCTGCATCCGCAGGCAGAGCTGCAGCTGCAGGAGTGTGTGTGTGTGCCATCGTGTGTGTGTGTTTATGTGAAACACGTTGGCCCATATATTTTTATGTGCAGTTTACTGTCAGAAAACGTTTTTGGGAAAAGCATTTTGTCCAAAAAACCGCACGCCCCAAAGCTTGGCTCGGCGCGCTCTTTATTTACAGCGTTGGCGTGTGATGGAGGAGCCACGCCGTCGCTCCCAATAACAGATTGTCATTTTGACGGCGACGCCACAGGGAGAGAGAGCAACAGCCTGAGTCCATCCTTCTGAAACACTGTTTACTCCCCGCAAGGTCACAAGGCCGCATCAGAGCACAGGGACACACATATCCATGCACACACACACACACACACACACACACATAAAGACTTCATGTTTTTATGCAGATTCATGACCGTTTTTTGTGTTGAATTTTTCTCATTCGGTAGCAAAGATTTACTAATTAATAAAGAGAGCCGCCCTCAAAAGAAAGGAAATATTAACGCTCAATCATCATTAGTTGTCTCGGCTCGTCACTCTGTGCATTTCAGTCCGCCGCAGTGAGGATTCATGGGAGTTTTGAAGTGCCACTGCAGCACGATCAATCATAAACAACGTGGAGTCTATAGATAGATTTGTGTAAACGTGCTCTCATTAGAACACGCAGATACACACACACACACACGTATACACAACAAGACAACTTCCTCTCACATGAGTTATGGCCACTCCACAATGGCTCCAATAATAGTTTCCCATCTCTGCGCTGGTGACAGCGGCGACCCCTCCCTGACCTCTCAGCTCTGGTCGCGGGGGCGCTCGACGACGCTTCTGGTTTCATTCATACCAACGAGGCCGTAAACACGCGGAGCGCTGAGGAGGTTTAAAAAGAGTTTGTCCAGCATGGACGCCACCTGCTTGGACGATAAAGAAGAAAAACAGCGATTTCATCTGAGAGTAAAACAACATTTCAGCATAGAAAACATAACATAAAAACCCCGTTTTAAGGCCCAGTGTGTAGGATTTAGGGGGCTATATTGGCAGAAATTTAATATAATATAATAAGTATATTTTCTTTAGTGTATAATCACCTGAAAATATGAATTGTTGTGTTTTCATTTCCTTAGAATAAACCTCTGTGGATAATTCAGCTCCTGGTAAAAAGAATCGTATTGTAGTCGTCACACACTGCGGCTTTGCAGGTCACTTCTGCATCGACATATTTCGCTTTAGAGTAGAGAAGTAATGAAAAACACGGAAGTCCGCTATCCTTTTAGCACTTCCGGTTCCCTCGTCTTAAAGTCTCTGGGTTTTTGGACGGGTTTTCCGTAAAATGTCTTAAATAAGGTCTAAGGTTAACACAGGCTAAAGATATTTTGTTCTGCAGCATAAAATACGTCCATACAAACCCAATTATTGAACTTTAAAGGTTTTAGGCTTCTTAAAAAAGGCAAAGTGGGACTATAGTGTTTGTCGGCGATGTTAGACGTCATCACAGCGGACAAAGAAACTCATGAAAACTACTTGTCCGCCTTTACAGCTTTACAGAGTCACGCTCAAACTTGTAGATTTATCTGTTTATTATATTTTTCGATCATGTTTAAACGTGTTTTTCGTGTGACCGGGATGTAGTTGGTTTATAGGCTAACAATAGCTTTTTACTTCAGGCAACTTTATTTACGCTTCAAAATACACAAAAGTGGAGTTCATCTGTGAAGATTATCACGCTGAACAAAACGTGTAAGTATCATAAACTCATGTTCGTCACAGAGCTTCTTTTTTTAAGGACATTTTTGTCATTTTAAGACATTTCTAAGATTTTAGGACATTTCTTGGATTGAATGGCATTTCTAAGACTTTCAGACATTTCTAAGATTTTAGGACATATCTGGGATTTTAGGACATCTCTGGGATTTTAGGACATCTCTGGGATTTTAGGACATTTCTGGGATTGTAGGACATTTCCAGAATTTTAAGACATTTCTAGGATTTTTGGACATTTTGGGGATTTTAGGACGTTTCTAAGATTTTAGGACATTAGGACCTCTTTCAGGGGGGTCCTCTGGGACTTTTTATTTTTAATAAACAAGCTTTATTTCGATGCACTTTAATGCACTCTGGCACGTTATGTATACTAACAGTACAAAAACAGTTACCACTGTGAATCATTTTATTTTTAGTGTGAATTAGAAAATGTTATGTGGCCCCCCTGCACCTTAAGTGGGGCTGTTTTTGGCCCGCAGGCTGTAAGTTGAGTATCAATGTCATAGTGCATAAAAAGGCCCAAAACTGAGCTTGTTTATCAAAAAGCTTTGGATAAAAACATGAAACAGTTTAAAACACCTCAGCATACTTTCCTAAAAAATAACTCATATTACCCCCATCATCTTTCTGCCTTACTTCGTAATAAAATAATAATAATAATAATAATAATAATAATAAATAAATAAATAAAAATAATAAATAAATATGAATATTTATAATCAACCTATTCAACCATAATTACCAAATAATACTGTTGTCTCTATCTAAATATGTTGGTGTTACATAAACAAACAGATCAAATAGTTTTAATCACTGAATTATTCACTCTGTCACCATCGCTGGTATTTATTCTTTCATGTCCCAAAACAAACCTCAGATTTCCTACCTGCCTCCCTGCTCACCACACAATGACAAGCCAGTAAAATAAGTTTGGGGCTTAGTTTTGCTCTTTATGCTCGGTCCAATGTGGATTTCCTATTAAAGTCTCCATCGACAGAGACGGTGCATCAGGGATTAAAGTTTCTTTCTTTGTGGACTAAAAGGTGACAAACTGGGAACTGAACTCATCCTCTGTAAAGACGCTGGATTCACCGCAAACTCTGTTCTGTCCTCTGAAAGCACAAGTGGAAATCACCCAGACTGAGATTTACCGTTATCAAACACGCTGTAACTCTGCAGTGAAACTCAGAATCTTCATTTTGCTTTTTTCAGTGTCTCTGCATGCTACAACGTAGTTTTTGACACTGTTCTTCAGTGTCGTAATTTTCTATTTTTTTCCAGTTAGTTTATTATTAAATACATGATGTGCAAAAAAGCATCCTGGAGCACTGAGCATCACTTTCTGGTCCATACTGGAACAACAAAATGAATGATTATAATAAAACCATGATTTATATTTTAATTAGAACCCGGGGAAAAGTGTTTACATGGTTTAGATGTAACAGTTAATCACTCAGAAGTAAATATTACTACAGGTCATCCACAACGTGCAAATTTCTCAAAATGTATTTTCATGCAAATATTTTGTGAATCAAAAAGAACTTAGTTTGTTTAATTTTGTATCATAGCTGTCACTTAAACTGTATTTCTGAATATTTGCATGGCCAGATATTGTTGCGATGCATTTTTTTGCAGTGCATTTCTTCCCAAATTAAAAATAAATAAATTCTGTCAAAATATATGGTGTTGATTCTATATATTTTCTGAGTATTTTTTTTTTATATTATGCTGCACAGAATTCACTCAAAAGTATGAAAAGTAATACTTTTCTTGTGCTAAAAGCATTAGTCAATCAAATGAAAAATAATCAGTAATTGATTTATCACTTTCATCAAACATTTGCTGCCACCAGGTTCTGCTTTTGTGCTGATTTTTAAAAAAAAATTTATACTATCTTCTCACTTTTGATAGCCTAAACAATTGAATAATTGATCTGCAAAAAGCAGCTCAAACAGCTCAACACGTTGTCGCTCTTTGTGTTTTCTGTACATAAAGCATCCTGTAATACAGCGATTTGTAGCATAAAATTCCCTTCAGTGCACAAACTGCAGAATATGAGCCTCCGTGAGGGAAAAATGAGATGCTCTGTTTGATCTCGAGTGCAGCAGCACAAACACTCTGAGTACTATCAACACTGTGGTCCTCCTGGCTGCTGATACACACCTGCTGTGTTTGTGAGTGTGTGTGTGTGTGTGTGTGTGTGTGTGTGTGAGTGTGTGTTTTACTGGTAGGTCCTGGGAGAGTCCTGCGGTTTCCCACATCCTGCAACAGCTGAGCTCCCAGGTGCCTGAATTCGGTCCGGGGGAGCAGGAAGTGTCAGGACATTTTTCTCCTCCAGCAGAGAGTCGACGGCGAAATGATCCATCAAACAGATGGAAGAGCTGAGAGAGAGAGAGAGAGAGAGAGAGAGAGACACACACACACACACACACACACACACACACACACACACACACACACACACACACACACACACACACACACACACACACACACACACACAGGGAAGAGTCAGATTCAACTTTACGTTGTGATTTTATGTAGTCTAAGATTTTATAAATTCCCAATATGAGGAGTTTGCTTCATGTGGAGGTCAGAGGTCAAAGTCAGGTACAGAACAGCAAACCAGGAGCTGGAGGGAGCGTCGTGTCTTGCTCAAGGACTCCTCAGCAGGCTGCATGAACGTTGTCTCAGGCAGCTGAGGGACAGCTGTCCTCCTCATGCTGCTGCACAACACGTTTCAGGGACACATGGAGATTTTTCTCCTCCTAAATTACTTACTAAGAGAGAGACAGATGCTCAACATTTTGGAAGTTTCTCTCAAATGGACCTCAGCTATCACTTTCCAATTTACTGTAATCACTCAGTATGATTATATGATGATAGAAAAGGTCCAATTATCATGTTCGTTTGACTAAAACTGGACTTTCAAAATACGTGTAAACATGTAAGTTGGACTGAAATCGGACTAAATTGAATTTCTCGAAATCGGATAATGCAACTGGAAGTCGAGCAATTCCATCATTTAAACACCTAAGTCGGACTTTAACTGGATTAGGTGATCTCCGTGTCGATAGTGGCTGCATCAACCTGTCACTGCTTTACTAAATGTTTTTAAAGGTTTTGATAGAAAGAGTCGGATTCGGGTGTTTTTCTGTATTAGCAGGTGAAAACACTTCTGTAAATCAACACAGAGGGCTGCGCTTTGGGGGATGTTTTGTTTAATGTACAGCTGAGACACGAAATATCATCCAGGAAGTCCAGTTTGAGTAACAGACACAGACACCAAAACACTGCACAACAGTTTATAGCCCTGTGAGATGAATTTTCTGGATGGTAACCATGTGGCACCCATTACATATCTTTCAAAACGACAACCGCGAGATAAACAACAGAACCAGTGATCTACCAGGAATGTGAACTTAAGGTTCGTTGGACCAAGTTCAACATTTTTTGGCAGACGACCGTGCTGTTCTTTGTTGGAGCCCCGTATGTTGGCACCTCTGCTGTTCTCACTGAAATGAATGAGGAAGAGGTGTTTTTCTTTCATGCAGCACTAAAGTCAGTTTGAACGGGGTCTTAAAGACTTTTGTTGGGAGAGTTTGGACAGATAGTGGAGGCCGTTTCGACCAACAAATTTCCTGAAAAAATGTTGGCATTGTACATCTCTGCAAACCACTCCTCTGTTACAATTGCACGCTATTATGTAGCAGACACGGTGAAACTTTCTTTGCATTTCACTAACGCTGTGGTTAACGTGTGGGTAGGTTTAGGTACAAAAAGCATATGGTTATTGTTAGGAAAAGATCGTGTTTTGGCACAATCCTAGCAGGAAACACAGTGATGTCTCAGGAAAAAAAAAGACTTTTTGTGGCACTATCCTCGCTAGAAAAATAGCATCAATGGCGAGAAATCAGCCGGAAAAACAGGTTGCTAAAAAAACAACCAGTTTTGGCAGTCGTCTCGCCAAGTTGTTGCACCACCCACCGTCATCTCCACTGCCCAATGACAAAAGCCCTAGACCAAAGCTGCATGTTCAAGACGGGAATGTTGCGCCGTTACGTCGCTTCCCCGTTCTGTATAAAAGTTGTTTCGCCTTTAAGCCTCCATAGGCGGTATTAAAGGCGCCGAAACGTGTCTGTATGAACAGGACAGCTTTCATATGAATGCCATATAGACACAAAACGACCAAAAAATACGCAAAATGACTTTAATGAGAAATAAAATGAAGAAAAACACTGTAAAATCAGCTCATGTACTACCTCACATTAAAAACATTGATACAAATATGAAACGTGCAAATATAACAAATTCCTGCTTTGCAGAAACGTGGCTGGCGTATCGGCTGCCAGCAAACACATCAAGTTTGTGAAATCATGCTCGAAGACTCAAGATGATGCAAACAGCCTTCAGTACACACAGTCCTATGGCAAAGAAATAAACTCATTGTACTTGTTTAGGATCTTCAGATCACTTATAGAAATATATATTTTTCGCTGAATTCTTTAGAATTTGACAGTTTGAGAGTCTCATCAGCTCTGAAGGGCCGACGTCCGGATCCATCTCACATGCTGTGCAGGAGAGGAAACGTCAGCGTTTTATATTTTTGGCTGATTTCATTATGCAGATTGATGACATGCAGCTCTGCATGTCAGAATGAAACGTGACTGCAGGCGGCTTCACGCCGTCACATCACAGCGTCAGAACGCCGCCGACACTTCCCCACATTCCTGTCAGCGCTCAGATGCAGCAGCAGAGAGAACTTCATGTCATGTTTCCAGCTCTCTGATCTGTTTGCCAACACACACACACACACACACACACACACACACACACACACACACACACACACACACACACACACACACACACACACACACACACACACACAGAGCAGTGAGGACAGGCCTGTACATGACGTGAGCACTCCTGCATTGCTGAGGTGTGTATTTGTGTGTGTGTCATTCTTTCTCCGTTAGGCCGAGGACTATTTCAGGGTGTGGACAAAGAAGTAAGAGAATGTGCGTGTGTGTGTGTGTACATTAAACCCCACCCACTGCATGCTGGCAAACATGTCAATCAAACCATCAGCACTACAAGACCACTGGCTCCTGTCAAGGCCTCAAACAACACAGCTCCTGTTTGTTTGTTTGTGTGTGTGTGTGTGTGTGTGTGTGTGTGTGTGTGTGTGTGTGTGTGTGTGTGCGTGTGTGTGTGCACAGCAGACACCTTACCTCTGCTATGATTAGACCTGCAGAATCATTCCACAGATATATTAGCTGCTTAATCCAGCGCAGGTCAACGAGGTCACATGCAACCTGCTGCCATGATGAACACACACACATAAACGCAACACCGTGAGTATATACATGCACACACACACGACATACACGACATGCTAAGTGTACGTAGAGCCTGACTGATAAGGAACATTTCTAACGATATATATGTCCTCTCTTACTGATGTGAATTTATACATTCAAAACATGTTTATTTCATTTCACGACGGGATTTTCAAGCGTCACACATCATATATGTGAATTCTTCTTCTCTCACATGTGATGAGCTCACAGAGACACTTCACATGTGCAGGGTCAAGGTTGTCCCTGTGAGACCTGAACAGAGTGGCTCTATAACTTTTGTTAACATGGGAAGAAGATACGAGTTATGAGATACAAGAAAATTACCTGAAATTTAGGGAAAAATTAAAAGAAAAAAATGTTAAATGATGATGATTAAATGTTAGAAAACAAAAAACAACACAAAACCTCAAATGATAAATAAATATGATTCAATATTATTATTATATAACTTTCTATACATTTTAAACAATTTTTAATAATCATTTTGCCTATTTTCATTCACTTTTAATAATTTTCTCTTTCTCTATCTTTCTCTTGCTCCCTTTTTTAAAAATGATATTTTTTAAGTCTTTTTGTTTTTTTCATTTCTTGTCATTTGCAGGACATCTTTGCCAAGTTGCTCTTTGGCTTTTCATCCATATTTCCAACAGAAATCAAACCAATTTGCTCAAGCTTTTAAAGGTTTAAATGCATGTAAACAGCGTCTGAAGGCAGCACAGGAAAACTGACGTCTTTCTATGTTTCAAAGGGTTTATTCAAAGTTTTCTCGCAGTGATCCGTCAGATATGATTATTAAAATGTGAAATAAGGTCAGATATTTTGCAGTTGTGTAAACTTACTATTAAAGATGACACTGACTGTCAATCTACACATTCACCTGAAAGAAGTCAACTGAAAGAATAACAAAATCGTAATAATAACACAAAAATAAGGGTCAAAATAACAGAAAATATGTATTTTACATGAATATTCTACAGTTTCTAAATGTAAACGTGGACACATGATTGCTCTTTATGTTGACTTTATCTTGGTCTTTTGGAAGCCACGTTTACTCCGCCACAATATTTCCATATTTTACATTTATGAATATTAGACCACCTGCTCACAGAGGATCTACGAAGCCAAATTGTTGCCTGAATCATCATAAAAATAACTTTTTGAGAGGAAGTTTGGAGGCTGAACTGCTGGCTTTCGCTCCATTAAGAATATTAAGGTAAAGAAACAAAACCCAGGAAGGACGGGACAGTGAAAGACGTCTTTCCTGTGTGTCTCTATAGTGTTAAGCCTGACACACACACACACACACACACACACACACACACACACACACACACACACACACACACACACACAGACACTCATATTAATGAAGTGTCAGATGGAGGGCTGCCAGCATTATTACACGTCTCTAAAGCTAATTACATGTCCGACAGGCTCATTAGTTGATTCACTGGACTGAGTTTCAGCATCAAGTTCAGTTCAGAGGAAACTCGACCCCAAAACACCTGATACACACTCACAGGTACTGAAACACACACACACAGGTACACATGTACTGTACACATATAATACACCGTTCACACACAGCCTGAGGTGCACTAGTGTCATGCCTGCAGGTAAACATGGACATACAAAGCAGAGACACGCACATAAACAAACATGTACAGACACATTTCTCATTTTTTCTTCCTTTTTGAATGTTTTTAATTTAGCTATTTTGACAGAGATAAAAGCACACTTCATCTGTACGCTGTTTGTGTGTTTTAAAATCTGATTTTTTTGATTTCGCAAATGTAATCATAAAGAAACTTAGCATATTATCATTATTATTGTTATTGCTGGTTCTAAGAATATGGTGTTTTGTCCAAGGAGTGTTGCCGTACTGCTGTAGGCTGGTACAGTTAATGTTAACCACAGCACCATCTCTTTCTCAATACTTTTAAACGTACTAAAAAGTGCAAAACAAAAATGGAACATGAGTGGTATGAAGGCTACATCACTGTCAAATGTATAGTTTTTTTTTAAGTGTTATTATCTCATCAAAAAAATAATGAAAAATGACAGTACGGGAAAATATGTTATAAAAAGTCATAATATGTGCACTTTTCCTGTGTGGTTTCTGATCATATGCTTTCTCTCTAAAAGGGCACTCCGTCATCAAAACTTTGGGAAACTCTAATCTACGATTTTGTTTCAAAAAGCTCTAAAATCATCAGTTTAGCTGTTGAGTTTCTGAAGATTTATCCTGGGGGAAATTCTCCCACAGCATTGTGGAGATTTGGGTTGCAGAAGGTGTCAATGAAAACAACTACGAAGAGATACAAAACAACCAAAAAAGACACAAAATTACCTCAAAGAGACATAAAAAGATTTGCATGGACCACAAAGAGATGCAAAAAACAACAACTAAAGAGGCAAAAATCTCCACACAGTCAGTGTGTCTTGTTCCACATATGGGAGAGGTGGTGGGGCTTTTTGCACAGTGGCCTTAAGAGCCAGGGCCCCTCCTGACCTTCACTGCCAAAATATAGCTAATATTAGCATGTACCGATCAGAAAGAGACATAAAATGACCAGAAAGAGACACAAAATAACTACAAAAGTGGGCAAAACAACTGCATAAAATGACTACAAGGAGACACAAAAGAACCAAAAAAGACAAAACTACTCCATAGAGACACAAAAATGACCAAAACACACACAAAATGACTACAAAGAGACACAAAACAACCACAATAGATGCAAAAATACAACATAGAGACACAACAACAAAAAAAAACCATGTCAAATAACTACAAAGACACACAAAAACAACCAAAAAGATGCAAAATTATCTGAAAGAGTGGGGCCTTTTGTGAGCCTGCAGGGGCCCATGGTCTCATAATCTGCCCATGTGTTCACCTGATGATCTAATCATTAATAACTAAATGACATCTTATCAGGCATCACTCACTTTCTCCTCACAAAAACTTTGACTTTAGAGGAATTACTCCATAAAGCAGTTTTAAAGTGCTTTATGTTAAGATAAAAAAATCCATATTTCACTGTGAGTGTGGAAGTCACTGTTCTGGCGCTGTTTCCCGTTTAACGTCCTCTGGACTCCCATCGCAGCTTTAAGTGACCAAATCTGTTTTATTTGCAGTGAAAAGGGGAATTAATGTGGGATTTCTAAAGCGCGGGTTTCGGGCAGATGAAGACCTTGTAAATGTCTCCACTCTGGAAGTGAAAGTGAAAGTTAATGGCAGGAAACTTCCCTGAGAAGCAGCAATAAACATCCTCCAGCCCTCCGCCCTGCTGTCATCCCGCGGGCGTAACGATGACAAACTCCCGAGCAGCGGCGGTGCAGGGGCCCTTGACCCCCCTTCTGTTCCGGAGCCTTCCCAGCTGTGCGCCTCTGCCCGCCCGGCCCCCGGGGCCTCCGGTGGTCGAAGTGATCTATTGCCGGTGTCCGTCCGGCCAGAAGCGGGCCGGTCCCGCCTGCGCGCGGCGCTCCGGAGGCCCGTGTTTAGCCTGGTCCAGGAAACAGGCCCTTCCTCCGCCTAAACACGGAGAGCCGCTCGGGGACCGGCTGCGGCAAGCCGCGGGTAGCGGGGGTCCCCGTCATCCAGCAGAGGGAGGGGGTGACTGGCAGGTCATCGAGAACGCGCGTGGTATGACACGTATGCGCACCAGTCGATACGTGGCCTCCCGTGCGTAATTCAAACCCGTGCGTAAAAGCGAACAAAGTGCGCTGACCGAGTTTAAGTAAACGGACCAACATCAACACTGACTCTTTTAGTTACACTATTTAGGATTATTTTTAACAACAAATTATATTTTTAATAAATGTAATGACATCAAGGCAGAAACTGTGATTCTGAATTTTTAGCAACTAAATGTTTTGAGTGCTTGTTGTTTACTATTCTACTGTTTGGGTGTGGTTTTCACATTAGCCAGTACAGTTTTCCACCACATCCTCACATGCACTTTTCATATGTTTTATCCCCATCGTGCTTTGAATTATGTGAAACAAATAATCTAAACTAATGAAGACAGTTGACATTTGTGCGTCTGATATTTATATCATAAAAACGGAGGCTCTGCCTTTTTATTCCACACAAAAAAGTTTCAAAAAATATTTTAACTGAGAGATTTTGTGCGCACTTGCTTCAGTTGCAACATGTCGCTGCACCGCTTTTGGTTAACAAGTTGCAGAGAATCTTTCAATCTTCGAGGTTAATTCATCAGGGCTGACAGAGGTCGTGTGAGTGGGAACTTTCTCTGCATCTTCTGAACAAGTGAGCTCCTGCAGGACAGCAGAGCAGTTTTCCAGGGGCCCTGGAGCCCTTCAGTACCATACTGGAGAATACTGTATATATTCCAACTTCGTGTAATAATTATTCGTCTGAAAGGACGGCAAAGATGGTTTCGGGTATAGCAAAATAAAATACCAAAAATATTAAAAGGCCGTGCATTAAGGACGAATTCTGCTCCTCTATTAACGTTTTGAAGGTTATTCTTTGAGGGTTAGATACTGGAGACCAAAGAGGAAAGTCCAAAACGTTGGAGCCACTCAGAAAAGTTTAAAAGCATTTAATGGATAATGCATTAAAGATGACGCAGCCTGTGTTTGATATTTGCGTAAAAGACGCAGAGAGACAAAGTGGCTTTTAATGCTTGAAGTTTTGGCCAAAAATAAACAGTTTGTCTAGTTCACGTTTGTTGGACGCAAATGTATCCCATAATGTGCCTGTAGCCAGAGCATATTAAAGCGAAAAAGGGTTGTTTTATTTATTTGTTTGTTTATTTTTGAAGAGTTTCACTCGATTTTTTTAGGATTGCCTGGTGGAAATTTGCACAATATTTCTGTATCTGATTATAGATTTAAAAAAAAATTCTGCTTATACATCTTTAAGAAAACTGACATTTGAGAAAGAATTCATTTCCTAAAGCCTTCGCTTTCTGCTTGTATTTCTTGCTCAAAACGTGGATCAAAAGTTTGTGCGTCTTCTGAAGACATTAAGTTTTTTCTGATTCATTTCCTTCATCTTTAAGAAATTTAACGGAAATTCACTAAAATTTGGGAGAGTCCCCAGCTTTACGGTTGTATTGCATGCTTAAAATGCTTTTAAACCTTTCGAAACTCGAGCTATTTTTTCTTTAACATAAGAAAAAAGCACTGACCAGTTTTGTAAGAAATTATCCTAAAAATTAGTATGACATTTTTAAACGTTACAAGAAACTTTTCTGAAAATTAGCACTCAAAATTTAAAATAAATAAATAAACAAAATCACAACAAAAAAGGAAATAACCCGAAAATAGCTCAATGAAAAACATATAGAATTGTAACAATTGTTGTTTTTTTTTTTGTTTTTTTTGGTCAATTTTCCCTTTTTTGTTAATTTTCTACCAATGTATTTGCGTTTTGCATTTTCAGGGCATGTCTTGCCTGATTGCTCATTGCCTTTCTTCCATCTTTTCACAAGAAATCAAACCACTTTGCGCACGTGTCAGAGGTCT
Organism: Plectropomus leopardus; assembly: GCF_026936395.1. Classification (NCBI taxonomy): domain Eukaryota; kingdom Metazoa; phylum Chordata; class Actinopteri; order Perciformes; family Serranidae; genus Plectropomus; species Plectropomus leopardus. Next base: position 37,838,524 of record NC_142178.1, on the reverse strand, counting down.
CAAATGCTTGTGAAAGGCCTCTGCACGCAGCACAAGAAAACTGATATCAATCCAGGTTTCAGGGGGTTAATGCATGTGCTACTATCTAAAAAGTTACGCAAATATAGCCTTTTATAGCTGAAAAAATGCGCAGTTAGTGTGCAGTCCGCTGTGACATCCAGAGAAGCGTCCTGACGGCGGAGCAGAGCGCCGGAGCCTCGGCCGGAGCCTGGCGGAGCTCAGCGCAGTGATTGATGGCTGAAGCCCTGTGCAGGTTGTAAAGCAGCCCGGCTGGACGCTGTTTGGGAGATAGAGAGCTGATAAAGGAGACGCTCAGTGAGAGAAAAAAGGGCGAATGGGGCTCTAATGGTGCAGGAGGGGGAATCCGGACTGTCTGCGCCGTGATGGAGTGGTCTGTCTCCCCCCTGGAGGCACTAATGCCCCCCAGTTTATACACAGACAGACAGACTTCTCCGGGAGGAATCATCACGTGGTTTCTGAGTTTATCTGAGGAAATTATTCATCATGAAAATTCTCCACTCGTTGAGAGCGATGAGAAAATTAATCCAGGCGGTGTGATAAGACTAAAGAGCCTTAAAAGCTCTTTTTTTATTTCTGGAGGCGCGCCTCTGCCTCTGCGTGGTTTTCTCATTAAATTAAACCAACAAGCCTCTCTGGAAATTTCTACTTGAGTTCAGAAACAACACGGTCATAAATCTCTGCGCCGTGGCTGTAACGACTTGTTTCCTCTGCAGTAATAACAATGGAAGTGGAGGCTTTAGGAGTCGATATAACTGGGCGGCGGGTCTCCCTCCCTCTCTGCATCCAGCTCAAGTTTATGCCTCCTCCATCGCGCCACAATATGAGAAACAAAATAACAAAACACACATCTATCACTTTGGAGGACTCCTCTCCTCTGGCGCGTTTATATACAAATCTCCCGGTCCTAATGGCTGCGGGGTGGAGATCATTTACTTTATTTGCATGGTTAAGAAGCAGAAAAAAACTCTTTTCGCTCTCGTTTCATTTCCCACATAAATCAGGAATTCCTCTGCCGGTAAAAGTCGGTCGTTTGTCAGCGGAGTCTGGCGTGCCGGGTGACAGAAAACGAGAAACAGAAGTCCCATTAGGTAAACCATTCAACGCCACAATTTATACAGCAGGCCGGGCGGGTTCATAAACAGAGCCGGTTGCGTCATGCAGTGTATTTGGGGTTGTGTGTGAGAGATATAGAGGCCTGTCCCCAAATTTTAACGACTCGGAGCTCTGAATGAGAGCCAAATACATCAGCAGAGAGGAGGTTTAAACTCACAATTGTTTTTTTCTGGTGAAAAAAGTGAAATTTCTTATTTTTCTTTTCTTTTTTTTCTCATTCTTTTTATACATTAATATTAGACAAATAATGTGTAAGGAAATATGTGCTTTCTTGCTCCAATTAGTTCAGTTTCCATGAATCCAGGCGTTGTTTTTTGGGAAACTGAGCCGTTCCTCCTGGAGAGGTGCATGTGGCCGCTGGTTGTGTCCTGCCGGGCGGACATAGACGTTACGGATCACTGAGATAGCGTCTCCCACTCTGCTTAATGGAGCTATTACTGGCTGCAGGCCGAGGCTATCTAAACACACGCGCGCACGCGCGACTGCACCCGTGCGCGACTGGCCTTTAGGCGGTAGGCACCGAGACGCGCGAACTTTTACGCGCGGAGGCAGAGAGGCGAAGAGTGGAAGATCACATCATCTCTGTCAAAAATATACATTTTTTTCTGTTTTTGCTTGGATACAAAAATATTAACAAGTCTTCAAATTATTATAAAAGTATTTCTAAAAAGATAAAGATCCTCTGGCAGTGTTTATTTTAAAGTGTTTCCATCAGTGCTCGTACACGTTGAACACAATGTTTATATAACATTTCGTATTATGCCAAATTTAGGTTTTTCCATTTCAAGACGAGAAAAAAATAATATTGAATATATTTGTGAAAAAAAAATCAGAATTCAAACCACATATCAGTTAAATCTGTATTTCTGTGATTATTCTGGTGTAAAATAGAAAATGATCAGACAGCTGACATCATAACCAAAAAAGTATCAGATTGATATATTACTTTTGTTAAAACCACATTCGTGATAAATTTAGTAGAAACTCTCAAATTATAAAACAGAATCATGCTTTCTGCACGTTTATAATAGAAGAAAATGTATTTTTTAAAAACATTACGTTTTACTAAAAAATAATCTGCAAGGGAAGCGCTTTAAAAAAACCTCGATGACGCGTTTCCTCATCACGGAAAAATGTTGGGGGGGTTAAACTGCCGGAATTTCTCTTAAATTTTGTCATTTCCCCCATTGCTTTACCTTTTCCAAACACTTTCAGAGTGCATATATTTTTACAATCATGTCACCATAGAATTGTTTATATTCAATAGTATAAAGAGATTTTATTGGTGCAATTTACTCCTTCACTCTGAAACTTTATCGGAAACTTTTCCTCATTTTTATTTATTTATTTAGCGTAGGGGTTTATATTTGATTGTATTGATGTTTTTGTGTAATCTTTTTTATTATGTTGATGACTCATGTTATTATTATATTCTTATATTTTTATGCTTTCTATGTTTTCGTATTGTCTTTCAGAGTAAAGCATGCTGAGTTTACCTCTAATTAAATGTCCTATATAAATAAAATTGCAAATGCCATTGTACATATTATATGAAATACATTATTTTATATTCCGCCATAGGTGTTGATGTTTGTATTATACAGAGTTCTATGGCATCGCAACCCGAGCAGCATATTTAGCCCAAAATAAACCGTGTCCTGGTCTCTTTTTCTTGCTGACTGTTGGACGCACATCACAGTCTGTTTGATTACACGGAGCCGAGAAACAGTTTAGTCTAAATGTTTTAACGTTACAAGTGTGTTTTCGTGCTCTTTAGCGTTTAACATAAAGTTTTAGTGTCTCTGTTGCACATCACATCTCTAAAACTGTCCGCTGCACGCACACACTTGCACGCACACGCATAAACACACACACACACACACACACACGCATTGAAGGGGTTGGCTGAGATTATCTCTCCTCTCTCCATCCAACCATCCAGAGCCGCCTGGCGCCTCTGCCGGGCCGAAAATGACAGCAGACAAGAGGTGTAGCATTTCCTATTGTTACCCCCGTTCAAAACACAACCACACACACAACCACACACACACACGCACGCACACACACAGCGAGAGACAGAGAGAAATACCATGCATCCACACTAAGTCTGCACGCTGCTCTCTAAAATCCAATAATAACTAAAATAACAGAAAAGTTTCTGCCTCCAGACAAAAAAAGACCCCTGCAGTTATTAGGAGTAATGTGATAATCTTAAAAATAGGTTATATCCAAGAGAACAACAAGCTCTTACTCCCAAAAACAATTTCCAGGGAACATTAAGGGAGCATTATATCATTAGCAGCATCAGAAAAGACAGGATACCTATGATTTACTTTATATGTTCTGCTTATTGTGCAAATCACCGCATATCATGTCGATTATATAAATACTTTAACTGGCAGTAAGAAAACATAAAAGTAAATACATAAATTAAGTCAAGTACTGGATTTAAGTGGCCTACTTTAAAGGTACTTGTACTTGATCTGAATAATTCATATTCATGGACACCTAACTGAATACTCCACCACATTTCTGAGGGATATATGACACTTTTACTACATTTATTTGATATATTTTGCAGATTTAGAATATTATTACAACATATAATATTGCTTATACTACTTTTAAAAGTATTTTCTTATTTTTCAAATATTCTTTTAACATATTTAATTATGATCATTTAAAATTCAAATATTAAATAATTTAAAAAATAATTTTAATTTTGAAATATTACACATTTATTATATATGAGAAAATACACACTAATGTATTAGTAAATTAAAATAAGCCACAGGTTTACCAGCTGGAACACTTAAAGTGACACTACATTATTCTATCAGTGATTATGATCCAGTAATATTAAATACATTGTTGTAAAAAGTATAATTTGTCTGCATAATGAGTACTTTCACTTATGGTCCTTTTAATATATTTTTAAGCTGATACTTTTGTACTTTCACTATAGGCATATTAAGTAATTCAAGATTTCTACTTGTAACAGAGTATTTCTACACTGTGGTGTTGCTATTTATACTATAATAAAGGATATGACAACTACCATCAGTGGACTCTAAATAAAAGATAGACTAAAAAGTAAAAAAAAACAAAACATATTAGACATTTTATCTTTAAATTTAAAGAAAAAAGACTGTTGTACACTTTCAGTAAACTGAGGCTGAGTTTAAGGTAATGTAACCCTTCAAAGCTCTGAGATTTCACTGACTTATCTCTGTTTGTGTGACAGATAACAGGACAAACAGAAGCTGCACAGAGCTCACACTCTTCCTTCCAGCTCTGTCAGCAGCAGTCACGTCGCACAAACTGAACAACCTCCTTCCTCCTGATGGACGTTTATCTGAGTCTCACTCTGCAGTTTGTTGGATATAAACTCACAGTCCTCTGCAGGCCGTCCTGCAACACGATAAAACCTCAGAGGTCCTACTCATGACCCCTGAGGATCACCCACGCAAACAAAGAGCTAAAAAAAGGCCAAAAAAGGTTTTGTAAAGCAGCAGGATTTTGGGGACAATTACAAAATCAGAGTGTATCTTCCTTTAATTTCAAAAACATATATGTTTGTATCATTGGAGACATTTTCATGTTAACCTGTCCTTTTTAATGCTTTCATGTGTTTGCAATTAAAAATAACAACCGGAAGCTCATGAGTCTTTTCCCCTGTTAATCCAAAAGCAGAAATATTATTATGTTATTATACAGCAATGAAGTTTGTAGAAGGAGGACGGCTCAACAAAACCTCGAACTTCATCACCGAAGAAAGCTGCTTGTTTTGATTTTTTTTGAAGAACATGGCTATGATCGTTCCCTAACTTTGACCAGGTACTTATTACTGTAACCATGACGATGAGCGGCCCCTAACCTTAAAGGAAACCCTCGGAACTTTTCAACCTGGACCCTGTTTTCCCATGTTTTTGAGTCTACGTGACTAACGGGAACAATAGTTTCAGAAATTGGTCTGGTATTGAGCAAAACAGACTGCAACGTAATCGTCAGGCTATAGCGCACTGTTAATTTACATCCACTAAAAGTGCTTGTTTTTGCTACTGACAGGCTCAGATCGTTATTATAAATGTCTGACTAGAAAAAAAAAACGTTTTCTTTACCATGAACTTCTGTTTGTCATGTCTGCCTGTAACAACTCGTATTGCAAGACTTCAAAAGCAGATGTCTCCTTGCACGAGACACAATGACAAACAGACTAGATTGAGTGAAAGTTAAAACGTTTTGTTTTATCAGACACTAACTGGAACAATCTGAGCCCGTCAGTGGCAAAAACAAGCACTTTTATTGGACGCACATTGAAGGTGCAACATTGTGCTGAAGGTTATATTGCAGCCCGTTTTGCAGTGAATTAGTAGAGATTGAAAAAAATATATATAAAGTTGGGGGAAAATGTCTAGGGGAAAAAAGAAAAACTATGTTTATAGCCAATTATTATACTTATATGTTTTAAATTATTTTACACAATTATTGTAATTTTTAAGCACCATTTCCCTTTTTCATTTTTAATAAATTAATTGATTCATTTATTTATTGATAGCTAATTTTCAAGTAATTTTCTTGGACTTTTTACTAATTCATTGCATATTTTGGGGTCATTTTTTCCTTTTGTTGCTTCTTCCCATGTTACACATATTTTGTTGTATATCTGGGAGCATTTCAGGCTCTTTAGGGAGTTTTTAAAAGTTTTCAGATCTAAGCCAAATAGACAATAACAAAAAAAGGGAATATCACCCATTTGTCTCCTCAAGAAATCCCATTTAAGCACTTCTGGTTACACTGTGGACTGTGTAACATGACAATATGTCGTAATGAGTGCATAATCACAGGTGACGTTACTATTAAATTATATTTTTATTTAATTAAAAGTGCCATGCTGCCAATTTTGCTAGTTTATTTTGGAGGGTTTACAATAAGATGAGCTTATTTTACTCAATAAAAATACTTAAGTTGACGTACTTGCATGATTCTTGCATTTTTGTTGTTGGAACCAAACATTCTGCTTTTGTTTGCATGTGACAAAAATATGAATATCAGCCAGGAAACATTTTGGAAATCCAGGCAGAACACCCTTCAGTGACTCCTGGTGATTCCCCAGTTAGGAAATCTTGTCCTAGGATGACCAATCAAAGCCAACTGTCTCGTCACTTAACTTCAACTGGAGCTGTTTTATTTTTTTCCAAAAGCGGCAGAAGAGTGCTGGCCCACGTGACACAGAAAACACAGCGCTCAGCCTGGCGTCTTTGGATTTAATGCTTATTTAAAGTAAATGGAGGCGTCTGTGTGCCAGTCTAAACACTATCTGGCCTTGTTTGGCACTTTTTTACGAGGACGCGCTGATGATGATGTAGCGTGAATTGGAGAGAGTCGCCGGGGAGTCTACAGGGACAGCCACACACGCATACATGTGTCTGATTCCAGCTTCCATAGATAGAGCTGCACATCAGGATATTTACTACCTGCAGGAGCGGAGGGGACACCCAGCTCAGGTCTGTGAGGGGCCCCATCAGGATTCAGCTTAGACACAAATGTGCACAATATGAAAATGTGCACAGCAAGAGCTGACTCACAATTCATCAGAATCATGATTTCATAGATAAAACTGTTAACCCTTTGAACCCTGAGCAAACTGGCTGAATTTTTTCATAAACACGAGAAGAAGGCAATGAGCAACTTCAGAAGAAATTACCCAAAAAAATGAAAAAAAAAAAAAAAAGAGTAGAAAATAAATAAATAATTCAGAATTTTTTTAAATTTAAAAAGTACAAGCAAATTCCTTTTAAAAAAAGGAATTTAAAAAAAGGTCAAAAAGTAAAAACAGTAAGAATCATGGAAATAAATGTAATATTGATTACAGTAATCCTGTGAAACCTCAGCAATGAGCAACAATTAGACATTTAAAAAAATGAAGAAAAAAAATATCTTAAAAATAGTAATAATTCTGTCAAATAATTGTATTGATTTATATATATATATATATATATTTATATAATAATAATAATTCTTAAGTTTTAACACTTAAGTGTCTCGTTAAAGCTCATTGTTTAACCAGACATGTTAAATTAAATGGGCATTACATGAAAACAGAGTTAAGTTTGAGTTATAAAATAAAAATCTTACTTTTTGTTTTTCTTTTTTAAAATTGCAGGCTGTTTGTTTTCAGAGAAAACACCTGCAGGAGGAGTGGAGGGAGCAGGGTGACAGGGGCGAGGGGTCCCGCTGCAAAACGGAAAGGGGAGCTGATAGCAGCAGATTAGTTCGAGCTAAAAACGTCAGTCAGTTTTTCCTGGAGGAATCTTAATTGCCCGAGGGGCCCTGCTTATCGGCCCAGGGCGGTTATTAATACAACAGCCGCGATAAAGAGCCGGAGAGACACCGAGAGCAGCCGGCTGCTGCTGCTGGACGGCAGAGAGACGAGAGGAGGGAGAAACTTAGACTGAGGTTAGAAGTTTATGTGACAAATCATTTTCTATATTATTGCCATGTTATATATATATATATATATATATATAATATTCAGCTGTGCCTCAAGGTAGTGTTTTAACACCAAGAAGATCCATACCAAAGGGGCCACTGCCAGACTTGAAATTAACCCATTAACACTTGAACTGACATCAGTTTTCTGAGTTCAAATGCCTTTTACAAGCATTTAAACCCCTGAAACCTGAGAATTTCTTTTGAAAATGCAATGAGCAACCCAGCAAAAAAATGTCATGCAAATTGCAAAAAAAGGTGTAAAAAAAAAAAAAAAGCAAAAAAACCCAACCTTTTTTCATAATTATATATTTAAAAATAAGTTGCAAAAAAAATCCAATACATAATTTTTTTAAATATTCTTTCCATGTTTAGCACTTTCTGAGTCCATATTTTTGTGGAGTTTTATAGACCTTTTTGTTGCCCAATATTAGGTCATTTTCTTGTAACTTTTCAGTCGTTTTGTGCAATTTTTTGCCCATTTCTTGTGAAGTTGTTCATTACCTTCTTCCCCAAGCTTTTAAAAGAAATCAAGCCAATGTTCAGGTTCCGATGGGTTAAATAAAATATCACTCTGAATGATATTTGATGTTAATTACTAAAGCTAATTTGCGCAGGTTTCAAAGGGTAAAGAAACTCAGATGTAAGTGGAAACTGAATTTTCTTAGCTTGACAAATTCAACATTTTAAAAATTATTTGAACCAGCTTGTTCTTTTTTTACAGTGCAAAATTCATAGCTACAAATGACTGTTATTTGACCTCTTGACCCCTCAGATCTCCCCTTATTAAAAGTGACAAATCAGAGCCGATTCTTTATCTGATTTCACTGTTGCCTCATTAGCTCTCAATTACCAAGATAAGAGTGAGAGTCAGGTTTTAGTGTCTCCTCTTTCATAGAAAATAGAGGAATTATCTCTATTTTCTGAAGTATTTTATACACATTTCACTGTTTTGCAATCCGACAGTCCATGAAAACTCGCACATCTCGTCTCAAATCAAAAGTAGCTAAACATTAAAAACTTTGAGAAATCCAACTAACCTCAGTTTCCAGTTTGGAAGGAGCCCCCGATGGGAACGGCCTCAAGAAGAGTAAACTCAGCAAAGTGACGTCTTTCTGGAAATATAAACGCATCTTTCAGATCAATTTAGTTATTATGAGATCTGTTTGTTTATAACACTCTCACTATTTAACCCCTTGAAACCTGAGCAAAATGATTTGGTTCCTTTAAAAAACATTGAAATACAGGCAATGACCAACTTGGTGAGACATGTCCCATAAATTGCGAGAAATTAGTAGGACCTGAAAATTAGCTTTAAAAAATGGGGATAAATCTACAAGAAAATTAATAAAAATGAGGAAAAAGGGTCAAGAAAACTATATATATATACACACACACACTTTTGGGTCATTTTATTTATTTATTTTTTTGTGCTTACTTTCAGGGGAAAAGGAGTAACTTTGCACTAATTCCTTTTTTTTGGTGGGGGGGTCCCTTTATTGATAGGACAGCCGTAAAATGACAGGAAATGTGGAAGAGAGAGGGGGAATGACATGCAGCAAGAGGCCACAGGCTGCAATCGAACCCAGACTGCTGCAAAGGCCTCAGTATTTGGGACACACACTCTAGTAGCTGAGCTAGAGGCCAGCCCTACTTTTCACTAATTTCTTGCTATTTTTGGGCAATATGTTGTCAATTTGCTCATTGCCTTCTCCCCATGTTTCTAAAAGAAATCAAACCAATTTGCTCAGGTTTCAGTAAAAGTTTTGAAACTTTGAGAAATCCAACAAACCTCTGCTTAAAGTCCTTGTAGGATCCACCGATGGAAACGGCCTCATAACGAGTCAACTCAGCAAAGTGATGTCTTCCTGGAAATATAAATTTGGATTTTATTTTGGCTATTATGAAGTCTGCAGGTCACTTTTTTTTCTCCTGCTGCACTGGAGGTTTCCCAGAGAAGAGTGACATTTTTAAACAGACATTTTGATGGCTCCACTTTTGCATAAAATGGGAGAAAAGCCTCTATTTTCTGGTGTCTTTAACACACATTCCCCTGATGTCTGACAGAGTTATGGAAACCTGAGCATCTTTTCTCAAATTAAGCTAAACAGTTAAATTCTGAAACTTTGAGAATTTAAACAAACCTCAGCTTCAAGTCCTTGTAAGGAGTCATCAATGGGAGAGGCCTCAAGAAGAGTCTGAAAATTTAAAAAACGCATCTTTTAGATCACTTTGGTTATTATGAGGACTGCAGATATTCATATTCTAATAGACCCTTAGTAAATCTATGATTCCCTGTCTGTTACAATTTATTTCGACCACTTTAGGACAAGAAAAGGTCACTTAAACTTCCAATTGAAAGATGATAAAGGTTTTTATGCAGATTTTGGTAGCAAATACGTCACCTTTTTATATAACGTTGGCCAAAATTAACCCGTTCGTTGTGCGTAATGATTGCCAACGTGAGGCGATGGGAACATTTTTGGTTGAAGTTAAAGTATAAGACAAAGAGATTCCTCACTCTGCTACCCCTTGACCTGACCGTTGACCTTGACGCACCACCGTTTTGCAGCGAGCGTGCCACATGCTGCGCCTCTCCAAAGAGCGCACAGATTTACGCACGAACGAAAACAAGAACCCAAACGCACTGACCTGCTAAACAGTGCTGAAAACTGCAAATGTGATATTTTAACACACAAAAAAGCAAAGTTAATGTATATATTTGCAGAACAGAAATGCAAACGCGTCTTGTAATATCCTTTTTTGCGTAAAAATGCGAATTTGGAGAATGACAAACACGTTAAATAAGGTGGGGTCTGCCTAAAATTCTCTGTCCACCATATTCACACAAATCCTAAAACAGAACCAGAATATACGTCACGTACGCCCCACCTTCCCGCTCTCTGACTCCCTCTCTCTCTCTCTCTCTCCCAAATACTCTCCTTCGAGCCCACACGCACTTTCCATTTTCTCACACCCCTCCCCCTGACATCAGAGGAGGCAGAGGCGCTCCTTCGCTCCGGCCCAAAACTCCACTTACAAAGCCCGACATTATATCTGTCAGAGGGGAGACCTGCATGTACAAAACCGGGACTTATACCAATGTTTTCCTGCGTTTTACGGCGATGAGGAATTCCAGCGGCTTAGCACACCTCCAATTACCAAAGAAGGGGCTATTAAGCTCAATTATTTGTTAGAAAAAGAGTGGGAAAGGAGAAGGGGCGTGCATGTTACTCGGTGGGCTTCATTTCCTCGGTGCTGCAGAGCAGGAGCTGGATGACATGATGCTGCAGAGCCCGCTCACCTCCACGCCGTTTTCTGTCAAGGATATCCTGAAGCTGGAGCAGCAGCAGCAGCAGCAGCAGCAGCAGCAGTCCGGCTCCCTGGACCTCCAGCACCGGGCCCACACCCAGCAGCAGTTAACAGGGTCTCCTCCTCAGCAGCAGCATTTCCAAACACCGCCGTCCTGCATGCTCGCTGGGGCCCGGGACAGTCCTTCCTTCTCGGACGGGGAGGACAACTTGGCGTACCTGAGCGCACTGGCGGTGCGGGAGGAGGACCGAGGAGACACCAGTTTGTCCCCGGACATGTACGGTCATCCCGGGCTGCAGGGAGCCAAGCTGGAGGCCGCCGAGCTGGACGAGCAGGAGAACAGTGAGTTGAAGCTGCTGCAGACAAAAGGCAACAAAGGACGCGTGTAACAATAATTATTACAGTCATATCTTATAAAATGCTTTACAGAAAAAACATCAAAGTGCTTCTACTTCAAATATAAACGTAAGAAGCTGATTTGAATGTTAAATGTAACATTTTGGTGTTTACAAGATAATTTGCATGTTTGGCCACAAAGACAGTTTAACCTATGACCTGAAAACTGAAGTCACGGCTACATTTAAGAAACGTTACCTCTGTTACGCACAATTTAGTTTACCTTTGCACGTTAAAAAATTAAAAATTAGCAATAGTTTTATAGCCATGAAATATGATATTCATAACGTCAAACACAATGTGAGCCAACTGGAAAAAGAAAATCAGTTTTGCACATTTTCTAAATAAATTTGCAGCTCTTTTGTGGCTAACTGTTTCAGCATTTTTAACCATCGTTTTATTATTTGATCACTTATGTAACTTTAAAAATTAAAACTCACTACAGCTCCAAATACAGGTACAGTGTAAAATCTGATAAGGTTATCTTATTTAAACTTATCTTGGAAACCCTTATGCTTGAAAAAGGAAAGTAAATATAGCTATTAATCATCATTAATGTTCACTTTATAACTAATTAAGTTTACTTACATTTAGCTGCATTTACTTAATGTGAAGTTGCTGAAGTCTTCTGTAAATCAAATTAATCTGACTTAACTTTATTATTGGATTTATCCAGTGATAAAGTAAGGAGATCTGCAATCTTTTTTTGTTTGTTTAAGAATAAACAAATACGATTAGATATAGCACAGAAAACTTGGCTGCTAAAACTGGGAAAGATTGATTTGATCAAAGTTATCATATTTATATTGCAACAACTGTACAAAACTAAGGAAACATGATTAAATTAATTTAATAATTAGACAGCATAAGCATAACTAATAGTTACATTTATTAAGGCATTTCTTCCTCTTTTTTTAACTTGTAAAATCAACTGCTCAGATTTTTAAGTGTACAAAAAGTGCAAAAATAAAAGAGAAAGCCTGTTGAATATAAGGGAGACAAATTGTGTTTCGGAGATATTTTCTACCCTCTGCAGCACAGTATCTGTCCTCAGAGGCCTGTCCTCGACTCGTCCACCTCCAGACACCAGACATTATCCCAATAAAGCGCTATCAAATGGTGGCAGTCTGTATCACCGCGGCCAGGAGGCCTGAGACGAATCCAGTAAAGTCTGGAAATGTCAAACACTTTCTAGTGGTTCAGCTGCGCGCCTGTTATGATGTGTGGACCATAAACCAGCAATTAGTTTAAAGAGGCTTGTAAAAGAAATGACACCGCGAAGTAGCGCTAATAAACACAGCCGCAGTCTGACACGTCCTCCTCACATGCTGCATGTCATTATTCACCACATATAAACAGTGAAAAGAATGAGGTTTGAGGCTTTTTCAGTTCGCTAAAATATAAACTATTTGAGGAAAACTATAAACGGTTGTCTGCATTCCTATTGCTGCGCAGATTATATTTCACAGATCCAGTTCTCCCTGTGTTTTGTAAATGTAATTGTCTTGTTATTATAATTTTCGAGCTTTTTGTTACGTACGTTAGATAAAAGCTTTTGTAACTTTATGGAATATTTAAAATGAGACAAAAGAAATGTCCCATGTTTGATTTTTGTCTTTACAGTGACTGATTTTATTATTATTTTTTTAAGGAGGACCAAAAGTGATGTGGCCTCTGTTCAAAACCTACAAAAAGTGTATTTGTTGTAGGCTGAACGACTGTCCATAATATTCTCCTTTACGCACGGTTGGAAACAAGATTTCATGATTTTAGGCCATGTGTTGACACGTATTTTGTGTCTTTCCACCCTCCCCAGAGAGCTGTGGCTTGGTGTCCCGAGATGAGGCATCGGAGGGCGGGCAGGGAGACTCCGAGCGGCCGGTGCAGAAGCAGAGGAGCCGGCGGAGACCCCGGGTGCTCTTCTCCCAGGCGCAGGTCTTCGAGCTGGAACGGCGCTTCAAGCAGCAGCGCTACCTGTCCGCCCCTGAGCGGGAGCACCTGGCGACCACCCTCAAACTCACCTCGAACCAGGTGAAGATCTGGTTCCAAAACCGCCGCTACAAGTGCAAACGGCAGCGGCAGGACAAGTCTCTGGAGGCGGCGGGGCAGCACCACCCTCCGCCGCCGCGCCGTGTCGCAGTGCCGGTGCTGGTCCGAGATGGGAAACCCTGTCTGGGCGGCGCGCAGAGCTATGCAGCCGCTGCTGCTCCTTACGGATCCAACCCGTACAGTTATAACGGATACCCGGCGTACACATACAACAGCCCCGCATATAACACCAACTACAGCTGCACATACACCAGCATCCCCGCCCTCCCTCCGTCCGGCTCCTCCAACGCCTTCATGAACATGAACTTGGGAAACGTGAGCGGCCTCGGCGGCTCCCCACAGGCCCAAACACATCAAGGGACAGCGGTCACATCCTGTCAGGGCTCCCTGCAGGGGATCCGGGCCTGGTAGCCTCACCACAAACTCTTTTTTAATGGAGCTTTTTCATTTTGGTCATTTTTTTTTAGAAGTGTGTAAACTTGGTCAAAACGCCTCAGAAAACAGTGTTGCTTGTATAAAGGATGTGAGTTTGGATTCACCTGTCAGATTCGATGAAATTTCATCCACATGTCCGGCTAACTCGAGTGTATTACAGCCGAAATTTGTGGGCGCAAAAAAAGCTAAGCGTCAACACAGAGGCACACGAACAGTCACAGCTTGGGTGAAATTTGATTTTGTGGTCCGAATATTTGTTGGTGCTCTAGTTTGGCACTGAAGCGCAGAGGAGGAAATTACGCACAAGATTGCGCATTTCTCCTTATTGAACTCAAAAGATGATTTTTTTTTTTTTTTTTTAAACATTTGTTTTAACATGTTAGGCTCTGGAGAGACTGAATTGCTTTAAATTGTTTTTTTTCCGCAGAAAATAATTGTTTTAGTCTATTTCACATCTATTCAAATAAATCAGAGGAATGAGAAAAGGTGCGTTTGATTCTATTCAGGCAAACCTCTTTGTGTTGTTGAAATAACTGCGGGAACTTTTCACTAATGGAAAGAAATAATAATTCATACTGTATATTATAGCTCCCATGCGGGGTCACATAAGTGAATCAGACGCACGGAGGCAAATTTTGCTCGTAAACATATTAAGGGGAGAGCTGCTGGAGGAGGCCGGGCCACAGGAACTCTTTGTCCCGGTGCCAGGCGACGTGAAAGGAGGAAGTTATTCTCCATTTGAGGTCCTTAAAAGGACGCGATTAAGCACCTAAAATACCCCCGAAGAGCGAGCTGCAGCCGGGCCAGGGAGTGGGAATAATGGCTCTTATTGGATTGTCGGACAAAAGGTGTGTGGTAGGCAGAGCCGGGCACTCAGCAAAGACAAAAGCGCACGGGGGCCGCGAGATTGACGTCCTAATATTCCCATTTGAGGGACAGGCAGCGGGTTATTCTGCGCGGAGAAGGGGACACGGAGGAAAAATGTGGTCACTTTTGTTCCCCTTCTGGAGGCTTTTTTTGTTCGCGGAGAAAAGCTCTCCGAGATCCCCAGCCGCGAGGCTTCGGGGGCAGCCGGGCTGGAGGTGATGGCAGCGGGGAGGCGTTTGTGTGAAAGAAGGGGGTATTATTGCTACAAGTTTCACCATTTATCCCCCCAAAAATGGACGGGGGAATTTTAAGGGGAGGAGGAGGGAGAGAAGTTCGTGTCCTGTGCGCTATTATTTCAGTTTAAGGGCGTTACTTCAGCTCAGAGCGACGCTTTTCTCACAGGTAACAGTCTAACCTCAGAGGAAAATCGACTGCAAAAATCCTACAAAAAATAACTTTGATAAAAATATATGACAGAAAAAATCGAGCAATTCCGCAGGTGTCAAAGGTCCTGATTACACACGACAGAAAGAGAGAAAGGGATATTATTGAGGGATTCATGCATCAGTGGTTTTGGGGTTATAAAGACGCAAAATATCTATTTGGGGTTATCAGTTATTGATTAAATACGCTAAATGATCCACAAATTAAACGAGACAGTTTTGTTTTTTTGGTCAAAGTTTTAGAGCTGAAATCATTATTAAATGAGTCCTTAAGAAAATTAATTGACAACATTTTGTCATTTAACCCTTTGAACCCCTATCAAATTGGTTAGATTTGTTGTAGAAACATTGAAATTAGCAGGAAAGTAGTTTAAAAAAAAGTAACAAGAAAATTACCCGAAAAATAAAAGAAAAGGAAAAAGAAGTGATAACACCAAATAATCCTCAAAATATTAAAAATACATAAATAATTATATCTTTTTATAATAATTATAGCCCACATATAGTTTTCAGGACATTTTTTTGTAGAATTTTTAAATTTTAATCTTTTTTATACCAATTTTTCAGGTAATTCTCTTGTCACCTTTTATAACATTTCCAGCCATTTGCATGCCATTTCTGTCTGTGTTGCTCATTAGCCTTTTTGACTCACGTGTTCATAAGAAATAAAGCCAATTTGCTCGAGTTTCAAGGGTTAAAGAGCTTGTGAAAGGCATATCAGCACAGCGCAAGAAAACTGATGTAGATCCAGGTTTCAAGGGGTTAATAAGCAACAAATGCCAAATTTTTACCTCTTAAATGCGAAAATTTGGTGCTTTTCTCCGTTTTCTATAATTGTAAATTGGACTGGTTTTATGAAGATATAACTTGGGTTTAACTAGGAAGTTTTTATATACTTTTTACTAGTTTCAGACATTTGTAAAACAACAACAACAACAACTAAATGATAAATGATTATTTGAAACAGCAATATAGAGCTGAAACCAAAATGAGAGGCGTTTATAAAGTTAGAAGGCTTCTTTATTTAAGGTCGCGCAGCCTAATTGGCGCTGTTAATTAGCCATTACGCACAAATAAGGGCTTCGGAAATTACATTCAGGGGTCAATTTCACACCAAACTCGCCTCTTATCTTTGTTTTCTCAAAAATCTGACGATTTATTTTCTCGACAAATTCTTGGGAACATAAAAGATCGTGAAAGTTGTGTGAAAATGAAGGAGGGAAAGCATCAATTGCCGTTTTTTTCCTCTGCGCGTTATTGTTCCTCCTGCCTGTTGTTTCCTAAAGCCATTCTTGTATAATTGCAGCCACACTCATGTCGATTATGTGCGACAGCAGCTAAGACTGAGAGCAAACAGCGGGAGCCACTTGTGCTAAAATGTCTCCCACTGAAACCCTCCAGAGTCCGTTTATTCCTATTCATAGGGGGAAAAAAGTTGGAGCAGTTCTGATGACTGACAGGAAATCAGTAGTTCCTCAGTATAATAAAGATTATTTTTAAAAGGAACATGGTCTCACAAGTGCTCCTCATGGTGTACTATTTTAAGTTATTATTTCCCGACTCTATAAATAGCTTACAAGCTTTACGCACATTTTTCTCCCACTTTAATTCAATTAAATCTGATTTATTAGGACCAAACTGATAAATCTGGACGTTATCGGCAGTGATCGGTGCGTCCCTCCGGCTCCTCTCCGTGCCAGACAGTCGGTCTCTAAACTCAGATTGAGATCTGTCAGTCTGAGCTGTTAACCAGCTGATCTCCTGTTTTAGGACAAAACAGAGATAAAGTCCACCACAGCGGCCTAATGCCCCCTCTTTACTAATGGGGATTAATAGAGAGGTAAACAGAAAGCTGATAAGCTGAGCGCCCCGAGGTGCTGCCCGGCCGCAGGACAGAGACTGATGGAGGCAAATAAAGACGAGACAGAGAGGCGTCCGGCAGGAAGACACCGCTACCTGCCCCGAAATACAGAGAATATATAATAATAATAATAATAATAATAATAATAATAATAATAATAACAATAATAATAATAATAATAATAATAATAATAATAATAATAATAATAATAATAATAATAATAATAATAATAATATCACCATCATGGTTGGTTCAATAATAATGATAATAATTCATATTTTGATTTTTTTTATTGTGTTTTCATGGGAACATTGATTTTTGGTTTTTTTTTAGATTTGTCTAATTCCACATTAAAATAAATACACAAAATAAATGTATTTACTCCTCAACAAATCAGTGTCATCTTAAAAAGTTAAAAGTAGAAAATGGGAATCACATTTCTGACAATATTTGCAAACATATTTTTTAACTACAACCTCAAACATTTATTCAAAAAGATTAAAAAAAACAAACAAACATTTTATCTAAATTTACTAAAACTTTACTTAAATTAGCATTATTGTGGCACTTGTATCATTGTTATTACAGCTAAAATTAAGATTGATTTCACATTATTGTCATACAAATAATATTCTTAACTGAACTTAAAATACCACGATGTAAAATACTAAAATATTACAAAAAAGTCCTGCACTCAAAATCTTTTAAAAGTCAAAGTTTAGGAGTGCCAAGTATCTAAAGTGCTCATTTAAACTGCAAAATTACCTCTCAGTTTTATTATTTTATATTATTATGTGGACAAACATGAAAGCCTGTTTTTGAGTAACTACTTTATGTTCTGCTATAAAAATGCATCATCTTATATCATTGGTCATACATTTTTTGCGTGCAAATGTAAAGTAACCATAAATTTAAAAAAATATATATATATAACAATTCCTCTTCACTAAATATTGAGTGGCAGAAAATGAAAATACCCCAGGAAAGCACCTCAAAGTTGTCCTTCGGTACTGAACTTGAGTAAATGTACATATTCCACCACTGCTTATACTGCTATTTCCTACAGATGAAGTTGTGCAACTAAAGTTTTATTTCTGCTGTCAGTCTTACTTCATGAACACCATCACTACTCATCCCTAAAGGCCATTCATTCTTACTCACAGACAAACTTGCGTCACAGTTTTTATTATTTGCTCCATTTGTTTACTTTCCACCCAGCAGCTAACCACAGCTGCTCATCAAACAGACACCAGTCATCACCCAGTGCGACGCGTCTCTGTTAACATGTTTGAATTTTAAAAATCTGATTCTTTAAATCTGGCTGAGATTCTTTTCAGATTTACTGTAAAGTTTCCCACAAAGATGCGTCTTTTCAGTTTGGGGGTCTGAGTGTGGGAGGTTGTTTGGTGTACAGAAACCAACTGTGACACACAAATCTCACTGACATGCTCACAGTTAAATAAAGATAAACTCAGCCTCTTAATCTGACATCTTAACACAAGTCTTCAAATCCAAATGTTTATCATGAAGAAAACTATTCTTTTTATTTCAACAGGATATAAAAAAAACTTACCTTGCATCATCAGTGATGAATAATGCAGTCATCAGCAGGACTCTTGGTCCCCGGCTGCACACGGCACGCTTCCTGAAGGTCCGTGCAGCATTTTGCACTAAAGACATGGGGGAAACAGTAACAGTTCAAATCTTCTCCCAAAGAGGTTAAAAAAACAAATGTTTTAAAACTTTAATCAAAATAAATAGTTTATACAAATAAAATTTGTAAATTCATTATTGGTTATTATCTTTAAAGCAAAGATTATCATGCGTGTTTTAAGGGAAAAAATAAATTTAAAAAATCCTCAAAAATCATCTTGTAAGTTTCATCTAAAACTTGTTTGAGCTGGACGCTGTAGGAATGGAAGAAAATATTACAGTCAAACACTGAGTATGATTCTTATCAATCTGTTTAAAAGTCAAAAATCATAATGATTTTAGATCTTATATATGAGTGGAAGACCATAGTAAATACACACCATTGTGAAAATTTAAAAAAAAAGAAAAAAGAGTGGGTAATTCCCAAAAGCTTTCAATTTTCTATCACATGTCATTTCATCACATGTGTGGTGGAATATCTTTGGAGAGCTTAAAAACAGAGATTTGGGGAAGAATAAAACTCTAATGCTGCTGAAAATACATGAAAAAAACTGTCTATGCTGTCATTAATAAAATATTAAAGCTCAACATGTGGCGCACCCACGAGTTAAGTTCCACATATCTTTATTGTTTTGTCATTTTTCAGTGAAAACTCATTTCAAAATAAATTTCCTCAGTTCACATTCAGCTCCTGCATTATCATTTAGCCCCAATAAACCTACAATTATGAGTTCATTCAATTAAAACGCGCTTTGTGTCTCATCCGGGTGCTCACACTTCAGTTAAACTGCACTCTGTGTCTCACAGAGGAGATTTAAGTGCTCTACAGAGTCTAATGAGAAAGATCTCATGTTAAATGTTTCTCTTGTTTTTGTATCACTATCAGTTTGGAGAGTGTTTCCTGGCTCGCTCTCTGTTTCTGTCATAACACCCTCATGTTGTTGCAGGAGGTGCAGTTAGTATCTGCTGCAGCCTCCACTCACACGGCTCTTATGATTGGTCATTAAAGGAGCGACACTCCTCCCATCAGAGGAGGATCAATGAGCCGCTCAGGCTGCAGAGCTGAGTGCCGACAGGCCCGGACAGGCCGCGTTTACACCAAGATACTTCAACTTATAGCACAGTGATCTGAACTCACTGCAGAGCCTCCACAGCAGGCAGATTACAGTATTAATACTACTGCAACAAACAGTACTTCTACACCTACGCTTTTCTTATAATCTTACCGCCATACTACTACAACTGCTGCTTCATCACCCAGATGGACGTGATAAAGGGTTCTGTGCATAAATAAGCTGCTCTCCACTCACTCTACAACAAGAGGCAGGTTTCCATAAACCCTTAAATTGTGCATATTTAAATTGTGAATATAAAATACGTCTAATGGAAACACTACAATTTTTAAAAAATTGATTGCGATTTGAAAAAGCCATACTCTGCAAAACTGCAATGAAACACTTTTTTGTCTTTTCTAGGTCACATGATGCAATGGCTATGAGCTCATCAGTAGGAACTGACTCCCTCATGATGCAGCAGGAGCTGCAAGAGCTGTTATTGCATCACGTAACTCTTCAAAAGTTCAGTGGATCATCCTGAAGTTTTGAATCCACAATTCCTCTGTGAAATCGTGGACTATCACCTCCCAGAAATCCCTCATACGTAGTTGCTCCCACATATAAGCGGCTCGCCTTTCCATCATGGCTCCATAACACGCCTACGTGGCCTTGGATTGGAAATAATGACAGCTAGTGCGGCGGCTGCAACAGAAATAAAGCTACTAATGTTTTGAACATCCATCGAGATGCTTTTAGGAATGTTATCACGAGATCAAGTCGCAGAACATCACTGAGCGGAAACACAGTCATCTTGAAATTGTGGAAAACATCGTTAAAGTTTTAACGAAGTACAAAAGTCAGCAGCACAAACACAGATTGGCAGACCGCCATTGTTGTCATTGTTGTCACACAATCGGCTCATTGCCAGTTTACACAGTGACAGAAAGGGCGTGTTTTCCAAAAATTACGCTCTGGAATCCGGCTTCAAAAGTTTGCATTTTCAGGCCCCCAAAACGCAGATGTTGTGTGAACAAAAACACAAACCGCAACAAAAGTTTAAAGCTTCACGCAAGAAATGTTGCTGCGTGAACGGCCCCTTAGTGGGCGTTCTATCAGTCAGCTCAGAAAAAGATTTTACACCTACGAGGAGTCATCATTTAACATATAACAACAGAAATCCAGCTTTACACAGAACCAAACAACGGCAGCACCAGTGTTTGATTACGGACAGCATGCCGGCATCAGAGAAGCAAAAAAAGATGCTACAAGCATGACAAGTAACACAACAACGTCTGCCTTGAAGCATGATATAAGACATACGTAACGCTTTGTAAACAATAACAATGGCATAATAATATCACCTCAACAGACATTTGGCACCCGCCTTCATTCACTGATGTGCGACTGTGCCCTTACAAAGTAGTCCACGAGGAATTTGAGATATCAGCACAAATATCATTGAGTACCTTGGTGTCTTGCTGGAAGACGTTGCGTTGCTGCAAGAACTGAGCCTGGTTCAACTTTTCTGTAGGACGTCTCTGCATTTGCACCCTCAGGGCCCTCGCTGCGTCTCCGGACCAGCTCCATTCACATGATTAAGGAGGCTCATTTATAAGGCCTGGGATTTTTTCCTGCAAAATCAATTTATATTAATGAAATTAATGAAATTGCTGCCATGAACTCACTATCAGTTAAACTGTAGAAAAACTGTAAAGTGTAAAAAAGTATGATTAAAATAGTATCTCAAAGGAACTTCAAAAATGTTGGTTAAAATACTGTATGCATTGTGGGAAATGCGATGTGGTGAGGTCATAGGTCAGTAGCATTGCGAATAAGAGCAACATGGCTGCAGACAACGAACGTACGACTCCACAGTAACGACATCTTCACGTTGTCCTTAAGACCCACACGGTAATTATTCTTTATTTAATTGATGTATAATGTTGTTTATGTGCCTTACATGGACATTGGTGGTGCATTTTTGGTCATTTTGTTTTACTTTAGCACATTTTTGTCATGCTGGTTGGACTTCTCAACGATGATAAGATTGAAAGTTGAGCAGAAAATGTATGTTTTTCAAACTTTATGCCTTTTTATTTTTGTTGTAGGTTTCACGGTGTTTGACGGCGTCTGAGGAAACAAAGGAGAAAGGGAAATGTTCCGAAAACATCGGTGCAAAGCATGGCCATTAATTCTTTGGGCTGCTGTACCCATCCCGACAGAGCTGACCTTTGAGGGAGCGGAGAGCTGCGGAGTCAAAAATGGAGAAAGCTAACAGCTTATCAGCTGCATTGCAAAATCCTCTTTTATTTAAGCTCTTCTGTCGGAGTGTAAACTGGTCCTCAACAGAGCGATGGTCTGCAGACATTTATGAGACAGGAGTCTCATAACACAGCTAATAAGCAACAAGAGCGTCCTCGAACTTGTACTTTTCCACTCTCAGCACCATCAAAAGTCACTGTAAAGCGTGCATGTGAAAGTTCACGGCAGCAGGATGCAGATTTTCTTCACCAATGCAAATGAATCAAAGTGTTTCAAATCAAATTTACTTTTTGAGTATTTTATTTATATATTTTAGTCTTTTTTTTACAAGATTATATATAATTTTTAACATTTTTAAATATTATTATTCGCACTGTTATCCTTTTACTTATATTTTATCTACTGTTTATAGAGTATTTATTTATTTTTATTGTTTTATCTATAGGGTTTATCCTGCCTCTGGCATTTCCTCACTTATGGTAGTGTTTCCTCTGCTCCCGGTTTTAATCAATACTCTTATTTTAGTCTTTAAATAATGTCAAAGTTTTGCTTTTTTACCCATGTGCCTGTGTACGTGTGTACGTGTGTGTGTGTGTGTGTGGTGGTGGTGGTGAAAAGTGCAACACAAATTAAGTCTGACTGATTGTTGAAAATTAGCCCAGGGGGACTATTAGATATGATAAAAGAAAATGAGGGAAAAATACGTGGAAAACTATAGTTCGAACTCTCTTAACCTTTTGAAACCTGAGAAAATTGGTTTGATTTCTCTCAAAAACATGGGGAGGATGAAACCGTAACCTAACAAGATACGTCCCAAAATGTTTGCCAAAAAATAGTAGAATTTTACCTGAAAATAAGCACACACAAAAAAGTACAAAAACAAATATGTTTATGTATGGTATGTTTTTTGGATGATTTTCAAATAATCAGCTTTTACTAATTCCTTTCAATTTGTGGTACATTTCTTGCCACGTTGGTTATTACCCCTTTTCCATGTCTTCAAAAGCAATCAAACTAATTTTCTCAGGTTTCAAAGGGTCAGATACCTTGTGGAAGGCGTCTGAACGCAGTTCAAGAAAACTTTCAAAGGGTTAATTATATATTTTCAATTATGTCCAAGAAAAAAAGGGAAAATGTTTTCAGCACTTTCTTCAGGTCATTTTCTTTCATCTTTTTCTTTTCTTTTTTCCTTATTTTTAGGTAATTTTACTAATTTCTTGCTAATCTTTGGGACATTTTTTTTTGTCACTCGTTTTCCATGTTTTTGAAAGAAATCACACCAATTTGCTCACATTTTTTTGCTCAGGATTAAAGACATTATTGCCTCTTACTATCAGCAAACACTTGTCGGCTCAGTCCACATTTGTAAAAACTCTGTTAAATATCAGCGTGAACTCCTCTGTGCTGATCTCAGGGGATCGCAGTCTGTGGGAGTTTGACACTTAGATGAGATATCCACCAATTGAAAATTTGACACCTACAAGTTTCAGTGTAAAGTGCTCTTCAGACACTGCACAGTGTCTTCATAGTCGGCTCACATGTAATGCTCGCTGACGTCAGCGTAATAGATTTTGCAATGGACGTGGATGTTTGGAAATGTCTTTTTAACTGGTTTCCCGTGTCCTGGGATGGGAGACAGGAGGAAGGCGAGCCAAGAGAGCGGCTTCGGCTCGTCCATCAAGCCGAGATATCTAAATATTTATCCAGTGATACACATTTATCCGACCACTGGTGCAGCTTTCTGGGTCAAAAACGTTATGTTTCTGGGAAGATACACGAGTATACAGTGTTTATCCAAATGCTACCCACAGAGATTTATCCTAAACTGTCACGGTTCACAATAACACACATAAATTGCAGATTGTGTCTGACTAAAAAAAAAAAAAAAAAAAAATCATTAGAATCATTAATTTGAGCTCTGCAGCAGCTGGGAAAATCTGTGCAGAAGTGAAAGAGTAATGCTTTGGCTTCTATCAGCAGCTGATAGCCCGGTGCTCCTGAGCAAGGCACTTATAACAAAGCTGATGAAGCCGATTAACCCTTCGAAACCTGGATCGCCATCACTTTTCTTGTCCTGCTTTTAGACTCCTTTAACAAGTATTTAAGCCTTTGAAACATGAGCTAACTGGGGAAGATGCAATGAACAACTTGGCAAGAAATGTCATGGAAATTGCAAGATTTTGTAGATTCAGAGAATTAGAAAAAAAAATATTAGAAAATGATCATAATAAAATATGAAATTATGTTACAGTATCAGCACTTTTTTTCTGTGCATTTTATCATTTGTTTTTACTTTTCTTTTCTTCCTTTTTTTCTAAACTCCAGTTAATTTCTAGCATGTCTCCTCGCTTTTTTTTTTGTAAGAAAGAAAGCCAGTCTGCCGACGTTTTTAAGAATTAACCAACAGCTCAGAAGTGTAGCTCTACCATGAAAAAGATGCATGTCGATTTTAGTAAAAATTAAATTGCAGGGATTTAACACTCTAAAAACCCGGATCTACATCAGTATTCTTGTGATGCATTTTGATGCCTTTTACAAGCATTTAAACCACTGAACTCTGAGCAAATTGATTTCTTTCAAAAAAATAGGGAAAAAATAATCAGCAACGTAGCATGTAACATCCTGCAAATTGCAAAAAAAAGGGTAAAAGGTGACAAAAAAAAGACCTGAACATCAGTTTAAAAAAAAATTATCAATTAACAAGGAAGAAACGTCCTAACATGGGGAAAAAAATGCTGCCACCAACATAGCATGTAACATCCTGTTGCAAAAAAAAAAAAAAAAAGAGTAAAAGGTGACAAGAAAATAATATGAAAATCAGTTAAAAAGGGAAAGAGACAATCATTGGGAAATTATCAAATAACAAGGGTGAAATATCAAGAAAACTATGATTATTTTAATAATATATTTAAAATTAGGTTACAGAAAAAAACGACATATTTATATTATTATTTATATTTATCGTCTACAGGACATCTCCAGTTTTTCTTCTTTGACCTTTTTCCAAGTAATTTGCTGGTGACTTTTTACTAATTCCTAGTTAGTTTTAGGGTCATTTTTAATTATTCTTTGTCTTCTTTACATGTTTTTAAAAGAAATCAAGCCAATTTGCTCAAATTTCAAAGGGTTAAACAGCAGATACATGTCTACACCCACGTGTGTTTCTAGAGGATGAAGAAAATTCATCTTTAAGAGGAAATAATTGGGGCTTCGACCATGGGCAGGGTGTGGTGCACAAACCCAGACACTCGAGTGGGAGGTTATGGATAAAAAGCGTTTAGTAAATATGGACTAATTCAAACATGAGGACACTGAGGAAGTCATGCATGCTCATTTTGCGTTGGCGTATTTTTATATGTATTAGCTATTATTGACTAATGGGATGATTCTATTCAGTTTAGAGCCAGGATATTTAAGGCTACACCCTTTCCATGGAAATGTTTTTTGCCTTTTTATGGCTGGAAGATTTTTTTGTTTTAAATGTATATAACATATATATCATGATGTTACATAAATTTAAAAGAGCAATATGAGGCAGTTTTTCCGGAAATGTACATGGAAGAATAAATAACAAAAATAGAGTTATTTGGTTTTAGTTCCAGTGTGCAGGATTTAGAGAGGTTTACTGGCAGATATGGAATATAATATAAAAAGTATGTTTAGTGTATGAATGCCTGAAAATAATGCTGCATTTGTGTGATGCCGAAAGGTCGAAGCTTCCGATGTGGGAAGTCGTTTTTCAGACTTTATTGTGTTCATGAGCTTTGGGATCGTAAAGTGGGAAAAAATCATGGAAGCTACAAAGATGGGTTATAATGCTAAAAAGTTTAAACAAGAGGTTGATAGCTGTTTGCAGTTTATTTATATATTATTCGTGTTATATATTTTGATATTTAATCTAGGTCACTCTACATGGACACCATATTACACTTTATATGTGATCAAAACTTAATATTTGATACAAAAATGATTTTAAAAGTCTCTTACTGTTGACCAAACATTGAATTTTGCCCGCCATGTTTATGCATTTATGACATCAAGTCGGCAACTCGTGTTTTAAAATAACATTATCAATGTTATTTTACTCGCCTTGCATGCATTATAGTTCAAAGTTTGCTTGCTTGCTGCAGCTAATAGATGCAGATACTAAAATGCACAACTACTAAAAGTAAATGAAAGCTACTAGGAACAAAAAAACTAAATATAATTTTTTTTATACCGTCAATTGTTGACACAGTTTCTGCTTCCCGCCATTTCTGCTTCCGTGAAAAGTCACGCAAACATCACAACGTGGCAACTCTAGCATCATCGAAATTTCATATTGACTTTGGAGGGCCGCTCATGTGCCCGTAACTCATAAATACGATATTTCCGAGGAGCATGTGAAGGAAACATAAGAAACTGCTGTGTTTCTGTTACCTGAGAATGAGCCGGTGCTCTGTCACTGAGTCTGTCATGTTGTTTCTAGATGTTTTCGAGCCCAGAAAAGTTAGAAACCAAAACCTTTTTCTTAGTATGGACCACATTTGTGAACCAGCCTGCCTGAAGACCTGAGGGCATCAGAGAGGAATGATATTTTTAAGAGTAAATTTAATACTAATCTTTACAGTCTGGCTTTTAATTGAACTTTATCTATTTATTTATTATTTATTACCTATCTATTTATTATTTATTAACTATACATTTTAATTTGTTTTACTAGATGGTATATTATTTTATTATTTTTTAACATTTTTATCAATTATACTTTGTGCTGTTATGCTTTCATATAATTCAGAGTATTTTATTTATCATTATTAATTTATTTATCCATTTTCTATCTTTTTTATCTATAGGTTTTAAATCTGTTTTCCTCACTTATGGTTGTGTTTCCTAAGTTCCTGGTTTTAATGAGTACTCTTAGTGCTTTTATTCCTCACTTGCTTTTTTATCCATGTGTGTATGTGTGTAGGGCAGAGGGCTTTGTGATTATATTGTATGAAGCACTTTGTATTATTAGTTTTGCTTGGATGAAAAGTGTTAAACAAATAAAGTCTGACTGATTTCATAAAGCTGTGCACAGTAATTGGTGTGATATTTTGCTCTTGACCTCAGACAATAATAATGGAGATGATTTGAAAAAAGTCAAAAGACAAAGACAAGTTTGAGCAAACAGACCAACAAATGACAAAACTGTAAATTAAAAC
Source organism: Plectropomus leopardus (assembly GCF_026936395.1). Classification (NCBI taxonomy): domain Eukaryota; kingdom Metazoa; phylum Chordata; class Actinopteri; order Perciformes; family Serranidae; genus Plectropomus; species Plectropomus leopardus. The sequence continues at coordinate 37,811,379 of NC_142178.1, read as the reverse complement.
TGTAAAACTAGTTTTTAGTAGACGGTGTGTGTGGAGAGTAATCTATCACTGCAGGGGAAACACATTAATCATCCTCGGTGGCTTTCAGGGTTTGTTCCTCTGGAGTGGCCCGACTGTAAAACATGGCACTTCATAAAGCAGCCAACATGTGGGGGAACTAACGCCGCCACATGCCACCCTGCTACCCTCAATTATGATTAATGCCGTTTCTGCTAATCCTTAGTTATATGACACGAAGTAGCATCTATATTTTTGTGACCTGCAGGTGGAGCGTCACCGATGGAGAGATTATCATCAAACATTTTAACACAGAAGAAAAAGCATCTATCAGAGAGGATGGCAGGGAGGCGTGTTGGTCCACATCTTGTCTTTTTTACCTAAACATACACATAATCTGGATTTAGAGTGATGTGCAGAAGGTGAGTTGGGTTGCCGTCACCTCATTTGTCTTTGTATTTCTTCCACACACACGCCTGATGTTGACCTTGGCTCTGACCAGACCTGCTGCCGTGCGCCCTGCAGACGAGGGCCTGACCTCACTTGCAGAGACCTTCCTGTCCCGACTAAATGGATCACCTTACGTTTCAGAGCAGCGGCGCTGAAAAGGAAGAACAGAGGGAGGAAAAGGCGGTGGCAGGGAGGGGGGTGAAGTCAGAGGAGAGACGAGATGAAAGACAACATTTTAGCTTGTAGGCCGCGGGGAATGACAACAAACACGGGGCCTCGAGTGAAACAGGATCCTCTGCAGAGGGAAGGTGGAGGTGCTGCTTTCTGTCAGTCTGTCTGCCTGTCAGCTTTCAACCAGGAAGAACACAAAGATTAATCTCTGCAAAAAGACATGCAACAGCCAGTTTACCTACGGAAGACCTGAGGGGACAAAAAATAACTATTTTGCAAACTTTTGATGTTGTATCATCCAAGTAAACATCCATTTCTTCAGTTTTTCCTTGTTCTTGAACAGGCTTAAATTTGGGACACGCGTCTATATAAGATGGGCTTTAAATTAATTTCACGCAAAACTGTTGCTCAGCAAAGATTGGAAAGGCAAATAGGCTACAGAAGACTGTAATGAGCAACTGAAGAAGAAATGACCCAGAAATTAGCGAGAAATCTGTTAAAAGTACAAGAAAATTAGCTTAAAAATGTAGATTTGGGGTGTTTTTTGTTGTCTGTATATTACTTTTTTGTCTGTCTGCTTGGTTTGTATGATAATCACTTTATTTTCTTTTTTACAAGTTTAAAAGAAATCAAATCAAATATGAAAAAGTTTCTCTGGTCAGGAAACACTCATTGTTTTGAAGAAATCTATATTTCCATTGATTTAGTTATTATTCATTAGGTATGGAACTTTTTTCAACTTGCTGGTTGTGTTTTAACAGTCTATAAAATATTCAGTTCAATTCCTTTGAAACCTGGATTGATATCAGTTTTCTTCCGCAGTGTTCAGATGTTTTTTGCAATCATTAAAACCTTTGAAACCTGAGCTGATTGGTTTGATTTCTTTTGAAAACATGGAAAAAAAGATAATGAGCAACTTGGCAAGAAGTGCCTCCTATTTTACGAAAATTGATCAAAACGTGATAAGAAAAATTATGAGATTAAAAAGGAAAAAGAGAAAATTAAAGAAAACTTTTATTTTCACAATTATATTAGATTTTTAAAAATATATTTTTGTACTTTTTTCTGGTCATTTCATTTTTTCCCCTGTGTTAGATTTCTTGTAAAGTTGCTCATTGCCTTCTTCTTATGGTCTTGACAAATCATGCCAACTTGCTCAGGTTTCAAAGGGTTGAAAACTGAAAAAAAAGTGAACTGAAACCAATGAATGTTTGGCATTTTCTTGATATATGCCTTAAACTGCTGATCAATTAACAAAATGTCCCACAATTTACAAGAAATGAATAAAAGGTGATAATAACAATGACAAATAAAAAGATATATATATATATTACAGTTACTGTACAAAATATTTTACATATTATTTTACCACTTTTCTCCTGGTTATTTCTATTCCTGTTTTGTTGGTTTTTTAATCTTTTTTTTTTATTTACAGGATTTTTTTTGGTAACTTCAACTAATTTAGTATTTTTTTTTGCTATTTTTGGGGGTGGGTTTTGGGTTGGATTTCTTGTAAAGTTGCTCACTGCTTTCCTCTTATGGTCTTTAAAGAAATAAGGCCAATTTGCTCAGGTTTCAAAGGGTTAAAAACAGAAGAAAGTAAGTTGAAACCGGTGAATGTTTGCTAGACAAATTCTTTTAACAATTAATCAATTGGCAAACTTTTTGGCATCTTTCTGCCCCATCAATTAATCAAATTTATTTTTTAATTAATCCTAATTTTAAAAAAGCATCTCTACTGTCACCTCTGAGCTTCCGTAGTTTCGGTTTCCTGTCTTTAGCAAAACAAACGATTACTGCTGCAAGTAAACACTGTCAGTGGTTTTTAGCTGATGTAAATCATTATGGAAGAGGTCTGATCTTTGAAGAGTTGGCCATCATTCCTTTTGGGTTGTCATAACATTGCAGAGATCTGTGCACACTAACTAACAGATTTGTCAGTGCGGGTCATGCCTGCGTCAGCGACTCCTGCTGGTTGGTTGTGACGCCTGCGGCATTAAAGCTGCGCTGGTCGTCTTGCACGTGTCGTCTCAGCATCTGCAGAAACGTCTGGTCGCACTGAAACTTTCCAAACAGCTCGGCCCTAATAGAAAGCTTCAAGCGGAGAGAAATTGTTAAACATTAGATGACAAACTACAAGCACCACTGTGGCAAAATAAAACAGGGAATTTTGAGAAAGCTAAAGGGAAAGATGTTTTCTGATTCACCTGCAGACATATATCAGACTTAAGGGGGAAAAAAGGTCACCACGTGGAAGGAAAGGAGTGAAAAAGGAAGACAAGAAGACAAATTGTAATTTCTCTCAGCGCTTTGAGAGCCAGCACCAAGAGAAGACCCTGCTTCTGCGAGGAGCTGCCTTAGCGAGTTTATTTACAATTCACAAAATACAGGTGTCGCTCTCAAACAGTGTTCAAGCATTTCACATTAGTGCCGTCATTCGACAAAACCACAAGTTCCTCTCCTGCGTCTCCCTCTAATGCTCTCAGTCTTTGGTTTCCCAATTTTGAAACTTGGCTTCACATGAGCAAACACTCCTACAATCATTTTTTTAAATACTCTTTACCCATTCAATAATTTTCCACTCTCACATGGTCTGTCTGAATTTGAAATAATCCAGTTTTTTTTCTTTGTTGCTACCTTCCAGGGGAGGATTTCTGCAGGCTTTCTACAAAAACCTGAATTTACAAGCTTAGTCTTGATAAAACTCTTCAGTTTCATATTTGTATAGTTCAATGTAACTTTAAAACTTAGCTGGTTAGAGTTTGGGTTCATCTATATTTGTCCATATATATATTTTATGTACAATTTCATCCTCTTTTATGGCTTCAAAACGCTATATTACATCTCTATCTGAGGATCTCATTGTAGTAGTTGTGCGTTGGATGTATGGCGGCTAACTGAAGGCATGTGCACACGTAAAGTTATTCTGTGTATTTGTTCAAATGTTACTTTTTTAAATCCTAACAATGATGAAGTTTCTATTAAGTGCTTGAATGCTGTTTAAAAAAAAAACAAAACAAAATAAAACTAAACATAAAAGTGATTGTCAAAGGTGAATACTCATGCTGTTTCTGTTCATTCTCCATGAGATTTTTGCTCTAAAACAACACATAAGCACTGTTTTTCTTGTTTGTAATGCTTACATTTTGCTTTAGAACAAAAATCTAATATCAAATGTACCAGCATGAGTCTACAAACCTAACATTAATGTGTCCATCACCCTACTGGCTGCATCCGGAGACGATCTGCAGCCTTAAATTGTGCGTGAATTCGAAAGCAACCGGTGCAAAAATACTGATGTGACAACATGAAAACTTGATGCAAAAGCCTGTTTCATACTGAGAAGTTTTACTGTCTGATGCTGACCAGAAAAAGAAATCAAATTATTTTGACCCACTTTTATATTATGTTACTGCATTTTACTCTGAAGGACAACGCAAAGTGGATCACTCAGTTAGGCCTGTCACAATAATTACGTTACTAACTTAAAAAACGGAAATGACATCTGCCGTTTTATTTGTGTGAGTGTATCCCCCTTTTAATTATCATATATCCCCTCTCTAAATTCGGATGTTTTCTCAGATCTGAACAGGCAGAATATATCTTGAGTTTTTCCTCAGCTGCAGTTTGAGGTGTCGCAAGATGAATCATTGATCAGTAGATCCTGTCACAGCTGATCAGACTAATGGATGAGATCAGCAGCTGCAGTGGAGGCAAGAAAAAGCAAACTTTAAGACCAAGCTCAATGAATGGTTGAGTTTCATTTTTGCTGCTGCTTGTCTGTGTTCGGTGTGCTGCAACAGCATATATATATATATATATATATATATATATATATATATATATATATATATATATATATATATATATATATATATATATATATATATGTATATCAACAGTACTTCTGCTGAATGGTCCAGCTCCTTCAATATAAAATCAATACGCTGCAGCAGATGTTTTAATTGTGGCAAATCACCACAAATAAATGGATATGTGGGGAAATCCTGCATTTCAAAGACAATTTGGAGCTACTTCTTTACAAAGGTACAATAATTTCATCTGAACTTTCTTGTATTTTAACTACTTTTTAAAAATATGCTTTATATTTTTTGTATTCAAATTCCAATGTCTGAATATTCTTCATAAAATTGCTGTTTGAAAGGGTGTATTTTTATGATTATGGTATTATAATATAATAGTGACATAAAATGGTCTATCGACAAAAATATGGATTATCGAAATTATTTTTCGTCCCACAAAAGTAGTTATTGTGACAGGCCTGAGTTGAGTTTAAGTCGCCGCTGAGCTCTGTGGCACTCATCCAGTCCCTGTAAAAACACACACACACACACACACACACACACACACACACACACACACACACACACACACACACACACAAACACACACACACACACACACACACACACACACACACACACACACACACGCCTGCTCCACTGTTAAATCCTTGAGTATTTTTCAATCCAAAACTAATTTAGAATTTTAAGTTATTCCTTTTCTTTCAAAATAAATCGTCTTTAATATATTTTTGCTCCTTCCTCTGAGTGGAGTGTTACTTTACATCACAAGTTTTATTAAATTAATTTTATATTGCTGATTCTGTAACCTCCACGAGTTTGTCCAGTTGTTAAATGTTTGAGCTGTGCGCCCCCCTGTGGTCAGAATATGGTAGTTCATACTTTCCAAAAGTGCAACATGTGCAGTGAAGAGAGAGACGTTAACCCAGTTCTTAAATTCATTTTTTTTTGTTTTGGCGCTGTACTCAAAAACACTGGATTGCAAGCATGAGGTTAAAGTACTGAATTTCAAATCAGTTTCAAGTGTAGGATTTCTAGCCCTTTTTTATCCATTTGTGGGGTTTGTATAAAAAATGCTACAATTTCTACACAGTTCATTTAAAGTGAATGTTAACACCCTCAAATTAAAGCTCTAAATCAGCACTTTAACATCAGTTATTTTTAATCCAACGCACTTGAGTTCAGAGCCAAAACAAACAGTCTAAAATGCACTAAAGGTGGTTGATGAGATGCGAGCATTTCTTTGTTTAAATGGCAAAATTCAACTTTGCTTTATAAATAAGAAGCTTTTTGAAAGCCAATACAGGGAGCCTTTCAAATTGAACACTAGTGAAAAATAGTTAAAGCATTGCAATTTAGGGAATCACGACTTCCTGTCAGCCATCTAAAGGCTCTTTTCTTACCAATGCGCACTGAGGGATATTTTGTCAACCCCACATAAAATAAGTAAAGTATTCCTGACAAGCTGTTCTCTAAAGTTGTACGTTCCCTCCCCTGCTATTAACTAGATCCGACCGCGCTTCATAGATCTCAGTAAACAAAATAAAAAGTTTGCTCAAAGAATCTAAAATTCTGGAGCTTTTCAAACCTTTAGATGTTTAGTGATCAATACCGATAACCGTGTTCGGTACGGTGCAATAACCCTTTGTGTTGCCAATACTCGATCCTACTGCCAGGTGGTCATTTGTCGCCGTCACGATCTCCACGCAGCCGCCTCTCGTGCTGGCGCTTGGTGATGATGTATTTGAAGAACTCGTAGACGGACCAGCTGATGGCTGTGGAGGGCATCTGGTAGATGATCCGGGCTTGGACGCCTTTAAAGAAGGCCGGCATGCCTCCCATTCTGTACACCGTCCGAAATGCCTCGCCAAGACCAGAGATGTGGCGGCTGCCGGTGGCGGCGGCTGCACCAACCGCTCCGGCCGCTGCAGCCTCGGCCTGGATCACATGTATGGTCTGAGCCTCCTGAGTGTTGAGGAGGGTCTTGCAGACGTCGAGAGGAGTGGTGGCAGCGGCGGCCAGAGCTCCGGCCAGCGCGCCCGACACAACGTGAGAGGAAGGGTTGTACTGTCTGTGGGGGTTGAGGAGCTCCTGGAGGTACTCGTAGGTCATGAAGTGGAGCGCCTGGAACGGTATGTTCATGGTCAGCTGGGTGGTGTAGCTTCGGTAGAAAGCGGCCGGGCCGTCGTGCCTCAACAAAGAGCCCACACAGTCAAGCACGCCACGGTACGGAGAGTTAAACATCTGCATTCTCTGTTTCACAACTGAGGAGGGAAAAGAGGGGAAAAACCCAATTACATATTTTACAAGATTCAACATGGGACTGAAATAAAGGGACACTAGAAAGAAAGGGAAGAGTAACCAAGTGTTGCGTCAAAGACATTTTCTTCTTAATACAATAAATAGCAACAACGAGTTGAACACAAACAAAAAATGAAAACCTGTTAAACAGAATCATTAAAAGCCAAATTCTTTAACATAGAAGAATAGAAACATAACGACTCCTTTAATCATATTTAATAAGCCTTTCGTTCATCAGAATGTGCTTCTTGTCGTCTTAGGGGACGATCACACAGAGACGCGTTGCTAGAAAAGCCTCGCCAGCAAAACCACTGTTCCCTGGGGTACAGCGCACCTGTCGGGTGCTCCTCTCTTGCTGCTGAGTGATGTGTTTTTTCTGACAATTTTGGGGCACGCATAAAAGTTAAAAATATTTTCAACTTTTTAGCTCAAGGTGCAGAGTCGCACCACTCGTCAGTGTCAATTTTTGACCAGATGCGTGATGCGTCTCGATGTGATCAGCCCCTTATCCATCCATCCATCCATCCATCCATCCATCCATCCATCCATCCATCCATCCATCCATCCATCTATCTGTCCATGCGTCATCCGTCCATCCATTTATCCATCCATTTGTCCACACATCCGTTTCTGTCTATGCATCCATCCATCCACTCATCCTTTAAGATTCTTTTTAACCCTATTTAAGACGGATCTTGACTCTTTCAAACATCGCTGGTCAGTATCATATCTGTGGTCCCTTGCAGAGGTAAGTTTTATGAAAGAATATGGTTATTTGAGTGAGTTAGGCTAATCTATATTTTACCAACGAGCACATGTAAGTGCAAACTATCAGGTTCAGAGAAAGGTTTTAACATTTCTAACATATGAAATGTGGACTTTTACACAGAAAGGTTTGACTCATTTTGTCACAAAGAAACTAGAAGATGTATAATTTAAACTGTGACACATTTTTCCAGTGAAACAGAATATTTGAGAGGTGCACAGTCACAGAAGAGATTTAAATCAAATCCTTAACATTGGATTTGGAAATGAAAACAAAGGTTTTGCTCCCTGCTATCCAGTCACACACCTCTTCCCATCTCAAGCCTGAATCTCGATTAGCTACAACAACCCACAGACCGTTTATATGACCGGTGTGGCTTGCTGGCCGCCAAGAGTCTCTTGATGGGCCGACCTTTGTAAAAACACCTGAGTGCCGGATGAGTTTAACAACTGCAACTGTTCTACAGAAAGAGAAAAGACGGGATCTTTCGTAAAAATACTCTTGATAATGAATTCTTCGACATAAATCTGGCATATAATGGGAGATAAATGATCAATGAACACGGAGACATTGGATTCAAACCGGGGAAATGAATTTTTCATTGCATAGGGACTTCAGACAATGCAATTACTTTAAAGGCCTATTATTCGTATAATGTACTTAAGACATTAAAAGGACCTGCAGACATCCTGTAAGAATCTTATGTATTTTAAGAAATATTAAGATTACCATTAAATTATGAATAAATTTTGTTAAGGAACTTATTTTTTTCAAATAATGCAAAATATATTAAATCTTTATAAATTACGCATTCTGACTATTTTGTAAAAACAAATTTCAAAGTGAATATGGCTCTGATGGACTGATTTGTTTCTGTAACATTTAGGTTAAAGGCTTTTCAGTGACACATCTCAGAGTCTGCAGCTCCACCAAGTGTCTTGATGGTAGAACAGCACCATCAGAGGGATTTTCTATAAGTCTGTGAACAACAGTAAGTCTTTACTGTGCAGAATGTACGTCGTGTGTGTGTGTGTGTGTGTGTGTGTGTGTGTGTGTGTGTCAGGTGGGCTAATAGAGGCAAAGAACAGGAGGTGTTACCTTCGGCTGGGTTCATGGTGGCGTCGTGCAGCACTGTGGCCATGCAGCCCGCCACGCCTGCAGAACAGAGAAAACAGCGGAGGAAGTTAAAGCCTCAACCACAACAACCTTCTCGCTTATAAACAAACTGAGAATCACTGTATCACTTTGTGCACAAAACGTGCTTTTTCAAAATCAGGCTTTAAAAATTATTATATATTATTATTTTCTACTTTCATTTAGTGAATTATTTTAACCAACATCAGTTCCAAATATAAATATTTTTTTTCATTCATTTTAATAATTTAAATCCTTTAAATTGCAGGTTTTTGTCATGATGCCACTACGTTATTAGATTTAAAATACACAAAAAATGAACTATTTTCAATATGCTTTATGCAAAGTGGATTTTTTCTTTTATCACAGTCTGAGATATGTCAATGATTAGCAGCAACATTGACTGTTACAGTGAACCTAGTGGAAAAAGCAGGCCTTTTTTCCATATTTCAAATATGGTAAAAAAAATGTAAATGGCAGAAATTACAAATTCCAAGGCAAAAGCCCAGACGACACCCAGAAATAATACAATGCATGTTTTTATGCTTTTCTTGGCTGTGGAATCAAAAATTACAGTTTGAATTGGATTCAATGGCACATTTTTTGCACTTAACAATATGAATGTAACAATTTTGTTAACACAGTGTATTTTAGACTTTTTGTAGGAGCTGAGCTGGAAATTGCAGGATTAAACAAAAATACACAATCTTGTCAAAATCTATGCCAAAAGATGCATGAACACAGCCAAAATTATCAAAAAATGAGGAATGAAAAGCACATCTTACCATTTGCAAAGTGGCTGTTGGTTCCGGGATGAATGGCATCACTTAGCGTGAACTTGATCTTTTCGTAACAGGCAAAGTAGAGCGCATGGGCAGGCCCCGCCCCCACCGCCAGCACATTTACACCTCGGATTGGCCGCCACACGCCCTCGGTCCGCACAATCTGCCGCAGGGCGTCCATCACGTTCCTGTAGCGCGCTCCGGGCTCGGGGTGCAGGCTCTGCATGCGAGTCTGTGAGAGAAACAAGCACACATAAAAATAACATTTTAATCCAAATTATTTCCACAGAGAATCTGCAAAGTTCTCATAATAATTCAAAACTTTTTAATTCTTTTGACATGCGTCTGATGTTCTTACAGAATGAGAACAGAACAATTTGCATTTTCAAACATATTCATATTATTGCATACAGTTTGCATACAGAGTTATATTATTGCATACAGAGTTTGAATAACATGCATATCAAAACTCAGGATGTCAAGTGTCCTGATATTTCTTATACAAGATGATTGATAATGAAAACAGTAGACAAAACAAGCTTGAAAACCACAACAGGAAGCAGTTTCACCACTGTTTCACCACAGTGTGTCCCAATTTCAAGTAGTTTGTGTCCCTGAAGAGTCTACATCTCGGTCTGACAACAAGAACTTCAGCCCACACATTTAAGATGTTTACGACTTTGATTTCAAACTTAGACACAAGCGACTGCAGTCAAGGTCGCCAGCCACAGACCACACGAGAACTGCGAGTGGTGTACGCAGGCAGGAAGTGGTGCATAACAAAACGCAGCCTACCACTTGCATTGCTCAGATAAGAAGTAGTGTTTGCTAATGAACAAGGAACATCAGTGAATCTGTGCATGGCTGAATGAAGCCACCAAATACCAGAGCTAAGAACAAAACCCAGAATCTCCAAACCAAGATGGCGCAATCTTAAAATTTTTCATAACGGCAAGTAAATTGCCCCTGCCTACACCCTCCCCACAGGGTAAATAATTACAGCAGAGGAGGGAGAACGGCTGCCTCCCGAAAGCTTAGTGCACGGACTTTCCTGCGCCCCGCTTCTGGGAAATAGTAACTCACATGGAATGTGCCCAGTCATCCAGGATATGAGCTGTGTATTCAAGTCTGGTGGTATTTTGTCTTTTTTAGGTTTTGGAGGGCCAAGCGGGGAGATTGCTTAATCCAAGAGCCAGACAGCTCCACCAAAACCAGAGTCAGGTGTCAGTGAATAAATAACAAAACAGAGGGCTTGGCGTTAATGCCACTTTTTCACATGGTAACCCAGTATCTTGACATAAATCTTATTTAGACTCTGGGGAAGTACAGCAGCCAAAGCTTGCATGCAAACAAGACAGCTGGAGCTATTTTAAAGCTGCATTTGTCAAGATATAAAAATCACGAGGACCTCAGTCATGCAAATGACTGCTAAAAGGCAAATATCGGGATGGAGTTATTGACTCATGAATGTGGCATATGGTGTTACGTATTACGAATTGCCAAGGGGAGGTGAAGGAGTCCATGTTAAATATATGTAGTGTTTGACGCCACAACATCTGAACAGGAGTTGTTTTCACCTTTGGTAGCTGTGGTGATTTCTGTGCCTTCAAAAGGTACTTTGCATTATTACTTTATTTTGTGGATTACTAGTATTTCCGTTACAGTTCTACTGCATGTTCTCTGTGTCTCTAAAAGGGATACTTCACCCTTGTGGGAGTGACCACATATGAGGGATTTCTAGGAGGTGATAGTCCATGAATCCACAGAGGAATTGTGGATTCAAAACTTCTGGAAGATCCACTCAACGTTTGAAGAGTTATGAAATGCAATAACAGCTCTTGTGGCTCCTGCTGCATCATGAGGGAGCCAGTTCCTACCAACAAGTGCATCATGTGACCTATTAAGGCCAAAAAAGTGTTTCCACTGAAATAGGGCAAAATATATCTTTTTTTGAATCGACTGAAATACCACCTTACGCAAGCGTAAAAACTTTTTTGCCATAAATGGGTATTTTTTCAAAACTGACATGTTTCCTTTAGGCGGATTTTATATTAGCAATTTAAAATTGCACAGTTTGAGGGTAAATGGAAACGTGCCTGTTGTGGGTAGAAACTGTCCTCCATCTAACCAGTGCCTTGTTTCCAGATTATGTAATTTATGTCATTTGGCAGCATTTTGTTGGCTCTTGGGGCTGTTGATGGAACTTCAGTCTGCACTTCTGCATTTTCGTATTGCCCACCAACCTCCACCACCACTTACTCAAAGAGTATATAGCTGATCAAATATAAAGCAAGATTCTGTTACGGAGTTGCGTATGTATTGCCTCAGATGTTTTCAGAAACATTAGCTTACCGCATAACTGTAATACCAGAACTGGTTGGCCGCCATTTTTTCACACAGACCTGCCCACATTACTTTTCTCTGTTTTTTTCTGTTTATGTTGCACCAATTTCAAAGACATTTGCATTTTTCTACTGCATAGACAGCCTAGTTTCATGTGAGGGCCTTCTTTATTTTGGTGAAATACTTCTTTTGGTTTGCAATTGGCCTGCAGGATGACAGACACTAACATCTGCAACTAAATATTAATCTTCAACCTGGCAACCACAGCTGGCTCAAACCTCACTTAGTAACAAAAGATCTTTGATTTGACTGGATGGCGAAGGAGTAATACTGTTAACATATACTGTCCACGCAGCCTGCAGAGCTGCAGTTTGTCTCTGCGCTCAAGTTGGTCAAGCAAGTCTCATGAGTGAAATAACAGATATCATTCGCTGGGTCATTGCCATTACAAGGACAGTGCCAGTGTTTTATTTTTATCTTTGTACCAAATGTCGTTCATCTTTCTCTTTAATATTATTCCTGTTGGTGTCTCACCACTATTTGAGAAAATGACTATTTCATAGTAAGACGAAACTTACAATGAACAATTTTATATTAAACATCCCATTATTCTTTGCTATCACACTGTTACGGGAAGCAACAAACCAATCTACAAGGAAGTAGATCTGTAACATGCATGTGTCTTTACAGACATCATCGTCACGCCCATGTCCTGGAATTTGACGTGTCATTGCTGTCATTGCGGAGAAAACAATTTATTTCCTGCCAAGTTTGAAACAGTGAGGCCTAAGTCTGTATTTTCTATTTGTGATGAAAAATGTTTCTTTCTGTCTAGTTATGTCTAGCAGATCAGTGTTTTGTAAGTGGTACGACACACCTGCTGCTTATCAGTCAGTAATAGAAACACAGGTGTTTGCTTACTCTACTATAGGACATTAAGGAACAGGACATCTTGTTAAAATATGTTTAAGTATGGTTTATAATGTTATAAGAGTTGTTTTAGCCATGCACTAATACCCTGAAAGAGGGCATTTTAAGTGTGTGTTTGACCAAAATCTGGTTGATAAAAAGTAAATGATTAACACTGTTTCAACATGGAAAAAACGATTTATAAATACAGGGTACCAACACATAACATTTAACAATGAATTTTCAAAACCTTTCAGTAGCATTTGACCCAATTTCCACGGCTTTATTTAAGTACTGGCTGTCAACATTACCATGACAATGATATCAAATAGGAAAATTATTATGTTTAAGGTTTAATCTCAGGTTAGGGTCACTATAACAATCTCAAAATAGATTATATTCTACCAAACTAAAATTTTATTGATGAAGAACATCAGCAATAGATGTGAGTGCAATTTCACATGTATTTGAATTCTAAAATTAGTCTGCTATTAGAGGTGCAACTCTGTAAAAGACTTTCAAGAAATGAGGAAATAGACTTTGAAATTTGTGAAAAGAACAAACAAGACGTAGATAGAAATGTTGGTCAACCTGCTGTGAAGCAACAAGGAACTAAGACTGTAAAAAATTGAGAAATCTTGGGATAAAGGAAGCTGACCACAAAACGATGCTGTCATTAAAAAAAATATATATAGCACACTTCCTCCTATTTCAACAGCGTGGCTGATACAGGCAGCTACAGTATGGACTGAGGCGTGGACTGAAAAATTATGGGAGAACAGACCAATAAAAAATGTCTTCTCCTAAACTGCAGTCACATTTCTTAATTTTGTGCTAATTTAAATCCAGTCCATGGCAACCATTTACAAGACAAACAAAACATCAACCAAGTAGGTTCTTGTTTGACCAAGATTTCATAACCTGCCATCCTTTGATGGCTGGTCCTTAGCTTGAAGTCAGGAGTACAGGTTAAATTGTTCCTAATTTTTCAAAAATGTGGAACTCATGTTAACGTTTGTGTATGGCAAGATGTTTTAACATACAATGATGTTCCTTAACTACCAACATTACAATCCGCATATAAACTAATGCTTTTTTGACAAGTTCTTGTGTGATGTTTTAAAATGCCATTATTTATCTATTACAATAGGACAAATAACATAAATTCAATATATCTTAATTTAAACTTTTGATAATCAGAAATAAGTTTTCTATCCAAGTAGAAAGTAATATTTTCAGCCCCATAACAAGGCAACCTGCTGAGCATAATGTGACTGATGCAACAGTCTGCAATGGGAACTGGCCTTGTGAATAATGGAGTGATCAGGTTAGAGGCCATTTTGCCAAAAAGTGCTATGAACCGGAGGAGCTTATCATTTAGGAATTTGTAGAGAACAAGAGCATTGTTAGATTGACCAATGAGAACCATTTGTTCTTTATCTTCTGATACAACACGAGGAACTGAACAACAGTCTGGATTACAGAGTACCAATGTGTGCCAATGTCCTAAGAGCGACCAGCTGTAGACACCAAGAATAATTTGCATTTGGCATAAATAACTGCTTCTAACCCTTGAAACCTGAATAATTTGGCTTGATTTCTTCAATAAACATGGGAAGAGGGCAGCGAGCAACTTAACAGAATTGGCCAAAAAATTAACAAGACATTACTAAAAAGTTACTTGAAAATTAAATTAAAATAGGCAACAAGGAAAAGAAAAGAAAAACAAAAAAGGAAGGAAAAAAATGACCTCACTTTTTTTTCCTGTAACATATTTCTAAATATACAATTATGAGAATCATAAATATAGTTTTCTGGATATTTTCAATCATTTTTTGATACTATCAATAATTCTGCCAAGCTTATTTTTAGATTATTTTGTCTGCGGGACATTTCTTGCCAAGTTGCTCATAATGTTTTTTCCTTTGTTTTTGAAAGAAATCAAACCAATGTTCTCATATTTCAGATGTTAAAGGGACTGATAGTTTTGACAAGTCATTCGCCATTCCAGTTTGTGGGTCTTTGTAGTGAAAACTGGGTTATAGCCTCAGTGCAATAGCTTTTAGGGAAAAAAAACTCCAGGGTTGAGTTATGTTTCAGGTTCAATCGTTGCAAGATTGGAGAGTTAACTTTCAAAGTCCAAAAAGAGTGGTTAGTTTGAGTTGCTCATATTCAGGCCAAATAAAAGGTTCCTCATTTGACACAGAGTATCTGTGTTGCAATTGTGTACAGTCTGTGCCAATATGCTTATCTATATAGAATAGTGTTTTCATAATCAGTGTACAGGAAATTAATGTCCTTCTCTGTTTTGTACAACAGGAAATAACTAACATAAACGTACACATAAGCAAACCTCTTCCAAGAAATTTTTTTCCCCTCTCTCTTTTTTCCCCCCACTTGTATGCTCTTCAATTTTTGTTGTATGCTGCATTATGGGGACAGTGTATTTGTACACTACACTCTAAATAAAATGAATTTATTCTGCATCACAAGATATTTTATGTATTTATTATTGTAGTCTTTCTGCAGTGTAAGCATGCTGCATACTCTTTTTTAGGAAATAGTACATATCGTGTAACTCAAGAACATGAACTGTCATGGTTGGGTAATCATTAAACTATCCAGCTGTGTCATCTATATTGGTTTACAGTACATGTACACACGCAAATATGACTGATTGATAAGAAAATGGTGTATCACACACCCCTCTGCTAAGCCATGGTATGTTATTTCAAAGAATTTATCCATTTATACTGTCAGCCACTGATCCAGTGACTCATGACCCATCAATGTTAATTATTTACTAGTATTTCTTCACTGTGGACTTTCCACATGACATCTTTTGACAGTTTGGAAAACTAAATTCTCAGTGTTGTCCTGTAATCATAATAAAATAATAATGCATCTTTGTTAAGATGACCTATGCTAACTTGTTTAGTTTGTCTAGATGAGGTTTAGATGCTGAACCTCTTTTTCCACCTAGTGCACACAGCAAATGCTAAATCCTTGTTATTTCAGCTTTTGGCAGGTCTTACTTTACCAATACTTCCAGTAGCAGAATGTTACTAAGTACATTTACTCAAGTTTAGTGCCCAAATACAAATTTAAGGTACATGTACTTAAAAAACTTTTGTGCCACTTTATACTTTTACTTACTACTACTTCACTACATTAATCTGACAGCGTTAGTTACTAGTTAATTTATGACTTATGGTTTTTGTATAAAAAAGTTTATAAATTATAACATTTTATGATAAATTAATCTACCCAAAAATGTATACAAAACAGATATGAGATATTCTTACCTGATAATGCTAAGTTTTACCTACGTAACATTTATAAAGCTGGACTTTTACTGTCATTGGAGCATTTTCAGTGTGGTATTAGGACTATTGTTTAATTACGGGAACTGAATACTTCCTGCACCACTAAATATTGCCAAAAACTAATTATTATGTGTTTAAAAAGTGGTAGGACTCGAAATAAAAAAGCACTTACAATGTCGCTCTCAAACGCTAGTGACATGTGGCCATGTCTGATTGAATTACAACTGTGAAATCTGAGATTTATGATGCCACTGAAGAGCAGGAGAGAGACATGTCATTTAAGGTTGTGTCCGATAACGGAATCATCGCATGAGCTGTAAGCGGTAGCAGGCTAGTGCATGTAGCATGTTAGCTAAAATGAGATAATAAGCACCTGACAGTTTATTATTACACAACCGTCTACTAAAATGAGAGCTGAACTGCGACACACACATATCCAGTCATGTATGAATTTTCACTCTTACCACATTTAGTTGCGTTATTTCCTTGTTTAGGTAACGTTGGTTAGTTAACTGACCTCTGTTAGCAAGGTTACCCCGCTGTTAGCTTTTAGCCTACTCGAGCTCAGGCTTGTGTTCGGGCCTAGCTGTTACGTTAGCTCTGCGCTTAAATAGCCGCTCAGTGTGACATAAACAGGGCCTGGACGCGTTTCTAGATAAGCAGAATATTGAATATTTGTGTTTTTAATACCTTGACACAGTCGACTGGGTACATAAGGCAGTGCTCCATGATTCCAGCCACGGCTCCTGCCAGCATGTGAGTGCTGGTGGCTGCTCCCTGAGGCAGCCCCTCATAGTCTATTTCTGGCTCCACGGAGGTCGAGGTCTCCGGAGTTGCTCGAAGCAGCACCGGGGAAAAGTCCTGCTCCCCTGCCATTCTCGGTGAAAGAGACCCAACAAATCCTCCCGTTGCATCCAGAAGCCTGCCGCCCAGCCATCGAAACTCTGCCCCGGCTGCAGCGCCCGAAACCCGGCTGTCAACGCTCGGTGTTTCCACGGACGTTCGCCGGGACAAGAAGCCGTCCGCTTCCATAAAGAGTTTAGTCCGTGCAAAATATTCGAGTCGACGACTTCGGCGACCCGCCTGTTGGTGTTCCCGGTAGTTTAATTAGTTTCCCAGCCGACCGGAGAGAGTTGGCGGGTCGCTGCTTCTGCGCGGCAGGCAGCTGAGGAGAGTCCGGGAAGCGGGTGTCCGAGCAGGTGTGTTTGTCAGTGAGTCACACATAACAGCTGAAGCTGATTGGACAGACTGCCTGTCAATCACCAACATTCGCTTTCCATTGGTCAGTTTTTCCTCTAAATAAGGCGGGCACATTGAAGTGATTTTGTAACATCGGGATATCACATGCATGTTCGGGAAGGCTATTAACCCTTAAACACCTGAGCAAATTGGCTTGATTTCTTTCTCAAATGCATGAGAGGATGAAGGCAATGAGCAACAAAAAACAAACGAACAAACAAAAAAAACGGCCAAAACATTAGCAGAAAATTTGTATACAGTTACATGAAAATTACCAGAAAATATAAGCGACAAAGAAAGGGAAAAAAAACTTTTAAAAAGTGCTATTTTAAAAAAAAAAAAAAAAAGAGAGAGAAAAAGAAAAATATATTTAAGATGTTTTATTTTGTAGAATAACAAATGTTCTAATAGTATAATAATAACAATAATATACACACGCACATGCAGAAAGTATAAGAACGCTAATACTGTGTAAAATAAATTGAATCATGAAGTTTATATTCTCTGTAAATGAAAGCGAAAATAACTAAACTGCAGAATTTGAGAAATCATCTGCAACATGTTGCTATGTTTCCACAGGGTGGCGTATGTTGCTTTCAGGTGCCATCCGAGATACCATCAAGTAGTATGAAATCCTGATTCAAATTTTCAAACTTTGTATAGGCAAAGACACGGTCATATTATGCCTAAATGTGTGGTTTTTAATGCTGATTACATATAGTCTATACTATGGAATCATATTTACATATGCAAAATTTGTAGCTTATTTAGTTGCCTTTAGGTGCTATGCTTTTGTTCTTTAATGGCATAAAATCTGAATATATCTTATAAATGACAAAAAAAGATAAAAATGCATAGTTGAATAAAATCTGAATATATATATTAAATTACGAAAAAGTCAGCAATGCATCGTGGAATAAATTCTGAGTATATTGTAAATGACAAAAAAGGCCAAAGTGCGTCATGGAATAAAATCTGAATATATAATAAATTACAAAAACAAAAGTAAAAAATGCGACATGGAATAAAATCTGAATGTGTATTATAAATTTCGAAAAAATAAAAAAAGCATCATGGAATAAAATCTAAATATATATATATCATAAATAGGGGGGTAACAGCCCAATACACACCATACATTACTAAAAAAGTTTATATATATATATATATATATATATAAATATATATAAATTATAAATTACCCCCCAAAAAAGTCAAAAATGCATCATGGAATAAAATCTGCATCATGGAATAGTCTGAATATATATTATAAACGATATATACGAAAAAGTAAAATAAATAAATAAATAAATAAATAAATAATAATAACAACAATAAAAACATAATGGAATAAAGTCTGAACATGTTGTGAATTACAAAAATGTCAAAAATGCATCATGGGATAAAGTGTGAATATATGTTATATATTGCAAGCATTTGTTTATTTATTTAAGAGGAGTGGGTGTATTTTATTCTCCCAAATTATCAATTATAAAGGATTTTTTCCTAAAACACCTGAATGCAGCAGAGCCCAGATACGTATACGTATTTGATGACGTATTTACAGGGGCCGACCGGAAGTCAGTTGGATTTCCTCTCACTTCCTGTCTTCGCCTCCTCATTTTCTGTCTAAAAATCATCTCCGTGAAGCATATCGAGAAAAAAAATCACATTTTATTTTTATTGTCTGTCGAATAAACAACAAAGCGCACAGACGGAGCGCACCGTGATGGCGGAGGATCGTCACGTTTAGGTGAGTTCACCTCCGTTATAACGTGTTATTACACAGCCGTTATCAGTGAGCGGAGCTAGCCGGTTTGTAACGGAACAGCTGCTAACTTACATTAATACATACAAATAAACACGGCTGTAGGTGGAAAATATATGAAATGTCTCATCTATGTTATTTTAGATCCGTCCAACAGGCTAACTGTTATTTTTTATATAACAGATGTATCTTATATAACTGGAAAATAGCCGGTTAGTCTTCTTCTAATGGCCTGTATTGGAAAATACTATTTAAAAAAATTGCAGTTTAGAGATGTTATTAGACAATTAAATCAACTGGAGGTACCTGAACTTGCTATAACAGCAGAGGAAACCCAGCACTAACATCTATCTCTGTATTGATTTGTAGTTATTATACTTTACACTTTTGTATTATATATTAAACTACACTTTACTAAGTCATTATGTAGTAAATACCCATACTATACGTAGTATAGCTGATATTCTATTCCATGTAATAATGCAGTACTCTGCTATGTATGTAGTTATACTATCTTAATACCTTTCACCTTATATTATGTCTCATTTTCCAAATTATATTAGAATTTGCAATTTATGCTTTATTATTATATTCTAAAAAGGTACAGTGTGCATCATTAGTCACACTACTCTATAACTGAAAATATAAAAGTAGCTCATGTTGCAGTATTAATCACAGTACTCTATAATTTAAAAAACATTATAGAGTATCTGTCGCCTCATTTATAACACAACTGTATTATTGACAAATAAAATGAAATTAAAAAATAGAGTAGCTTTGTTACATTATTAAATACACTACTCTGTAATTAAGAAAAAAGAAAGATAAAAAAAGTAGCTTTGTTACAAACAGGCGGAGATTCAGAGACTCCAGCAAATACAAATACAATACAAATTATGTTTTTTTTTACCTACAAATAATAAACAATTATCAGAGCATAGTAAAAACTGAGAATAGAAACAACCAAAACTAGGACGATACCCAAATATACACTAATAAAGTTGCAACTAATGATTATTTTCAATATTCTGACAATGGATTTCTTCTTGTGTGTGTGTAATTTACTGAATGTGACAGTATATCATTGTTACGGTAAAACGGTATTCTTTCACTCTTCTTCCCTTCAGGTCAAAGAAAAGACTCAAATCTGGACAAGATGTCCATCAGTGTGCAGGCACCATGAGGTGACGACTGTGACATTCTCTATTATTGCCAACTGGGACTTATGGCAAGGTAATAGACTGATAAAAGTACGATGTGTGCTGCAAAAGTTGTTACATACGGTCTAACAGCACGTGGCCTGGTTGAACTCACACATCACAGCGTTTATTGTCATTTTTGGATGTGTTCTTCCTCCCTAGGATCACTTTCTCCTGCCTGCCGGCCTCCTGGTACTGCAGCGTGTCCCTGCTGTCTCTGGGCTGTGCTCCCAGGCAGAGACTGCTGCTGCTGCTCATCATCACCTCCGCCCTCCTCCTCTTGGGAACCTATCAGAGGCAGCTTTGGGGCCCGCACCGACGGCCGGGGTCCGGAGTCAACAAGTAAGTGAACATCAGAAGGAGATTGTTAGTTCTGCACAAACATGATCTTTATGCCTTTTCATGCTGGAAGTTTATAGTGTGTAAAAGCGAGACGTTTCTGTAAAAATGTTAAATTTCAGGACTCTAGCAGACATGCAACTTCAGCAAGGATCAACTGCGGTTTCATAGCTGATAGATTTGAAGTATTTTGGCTTGCAGTTTTCATTTTTTAAAGGTTCAGTGTGTAAGATTTAGAGGGATGTAGTGCCATCCAGCAGTGAGGATTGCTGATTAAAACTATCTGAATCTTCTCTCAGTTAGATTTCCCTCAGTGTTTATTGTTCAGGAGGTTTTAACCGGGAGCCAAATTATCTGCAGAGGTCTCTCCCTCTTCAAAACAAATGGACCAGGTGATTAAAACTGATAAAACACCCCTGAACAAAGAAGTTTTATGCTACAAATCAGTTTATCTAACGCTGTTTGGCATGTCAGAGACCGACCGCTAGCCCAGCGCCGTTAATGTGTGCTCACCTTTTTTCTCTAATAATTTAACATCTAGATGTTAAAGAGGTTTCTACCAGGAGCTGAGTTTTCCACCGAGGTCATTCCTCAAAAAAAAAAAAAAAAATCACGTCCACATGTCCAACATGTTCTCATCACAACTCATCGCACGTTGCAGCTTTGTCAGTGACCTTCTGCGTCTACTTACGACGTTTTAGGTATCCTTTCTGCGTCAGCTGTTTATGCCTGGGGACGCTGTTACTGTGATGTCAACAAATGCATACGGCGGCATGTTGTTATGTTTACACAACACGAGCGCATAGCAACCAACGCGGACCGTCACCATGATTAGGATTACGCAACAAAGTCATGGATGGTTAAGTTTAGGCGAAATGGGCACGTGGTAAGGTGCAGGAAAAATGGTAAATGGACCTGCACGTGCATCGCTCTTTTCTCTTTTCACGCTCACATTCACACACTGGTGGACGAGGCCAGCATGCACGGAGCCACCTGCTACTCTGTAACCATTCACACACTCTCACACATCGATGGTGCAGCAACGGGAGTAATTTGGGGTTCAGTGTCTTGCTCAAGGATACTTCGACACGTTGAATGGAGGCGCTGGGATCAAACGGCTGACCTTCAGATTAGAAGGCGACCCGTTACACAAAAAACCCCACATATCCACACAGGAAGCGAACACCGCACTCCCGCTTGAAAGTCAGGTGTCTGTGGGACACATCACATCACCTGCCGTGTAAGCGCACTCGTGCTCCTTATATTACGCCGTCACTAAATTAGAATCCATCTACCTACTTCTTACAGTTTTATTTTAAAAAAATAACTTTAAAAATAATTCTTTTATTTCTAAAGAAATAACTAAAATAACACCACAGGATGGGGAGGTGACATGCTGAAACATGCTGTAAGTGTAAGTGCATTTCATAATCAACGCCAAGAGGCATGCTGGGAATATCTGACTCAGGAGGAGCCAGAATCACACAACAAAACATTTCTCACCAGTTACACTAATTTAAAGAAATATTCCTTATTAATAGCAAAACAAAAACATCATATAGTCCGCTCATTTTGGCCATATGCTGTTTCAACTCGCCCTCTTCCGTGTGAACGCGGGAACATTTGTGGCTCGACTGGAAAATTCTTGGCAAACAGAGCGAGCAGATAACAAGCTTTGTGAGAACAGTTATCTAATTTGTGTCTGAAGCCGAACGGCTCAATGTGACTCCGACTCGCTTTGTGAGAGAGACTGCAGGTGCTGTCTTTAGTAAGCAAGGACAGACAGACAGACACAGACATGACTTATATGAGACAGAATCGCTCCGTAGTTTTGTTTTTTAAAGGAGAAGTTGCATCTCATTATGTTTTGTATCTCCTGTGTGTTTAAGTGTTTTTTCAAAATAGTTCACAGAATGCAAAGAACGTTTAAATAAAACTATAATTAATGAAGTTTTTATTTGTTTCAGTGTAATCATACAAATAGTGTCATTATCTGAAAAACCTCAAGAGGCCTGTATTTTTATAATAGCTAGAATAGACAACAGTTCCTATTTTGTTTTAAATACTCAAGACTCATCTCTATGTGTCTGCTTTTTATTAATCCCACCGTCTATTTATTTTGTTTCGCATTTTATGGTTATTATTTCTTATAAACTTTTTTTTATGCGCTTTTACTGTTTTGACTTTCGTTGTGTAATATATATATATTTGTATTTAATAGATTTTATTGATTTTATAACTTTACATCACAGTGTTCTCCACATACTTAATTACATCTCAGATTAAGACATGCCTACAAATAGATAAATAATATAAATAATAACAATAACATAACAAAATAATAACAATAATAATAATAGTAACAATAATAATGACAATCTGACAAGAATTAAAGTTGAAGAATAAAGGGGAGAAAAAAATAAATAAAAGTATTTATATATATTTTATGTATTTTCCACTTCTGGCCTGTCACCAAACCAACCACCATGGCCACCGTCGATGATACGGTCTTTGTATGTGTTCAAATGTGTCACAGATCACCTCAGCGAGTGGCTGAGGTGGGCGCACGTTTATACCACGAGTGGACGCGCGTTAATACCACGAGTGGACGCACGTTTATACCGGGAGTAAACAGGCTCGGTGTTTGTGTGTTTGTTCTGCAGGTACCTCTCCATCGCAGAGTCCATGGAGGCCACCGACGTCCTCAACCCCGCTCTGAATTATGGGATCGTGGTGGACTGTGGCAGCAGTGGCTCTCGGGTCTTTGTGTACTACTGGCCCCCCCACAACGGGAACCCTCACACCCTACTGGACATCAGACAGATGAGGGACCGCGACCGCAAACCAGTCGTCAAAAAGATCAAACCTGGTGAGGAAGCAGAGCTCAGTTTGTCACGGCGATTTGATTTTTTGTCACGTCATCATTTGTTTCTTCTTATGTTTACTTTTAAGAATATTGTGGATGTTTGTGCTTTCTTATTAACATTATGATGTAAATTGTTGCTCTATAAAAAGTCCTGCACACAATTCAAAGACATATAGCCTGGCTCTCGACCTGCTGAGGACTTAAATCTGTATATTTCTGCACGATTACAGACTCCATCTTTTCATCTCACTCTGAAAAAAAATGTAGCAGTGATCGAGCCAAAAGCAGAAACTCTCAGTCCCTCTGTGTATTTTAATAATTTAAAACCAAACCTAAGTCATGTTTACAGGTGCAGAGGAAATGCAGCAAAGTCAGCGGTGAAAAGGACAAAAATTCCCCAGACATCTGTTAAAAAAATCCCTTTTTCTTATTGTTTGACTTTACAATGGTGCCTTTGAGAAGCAGACAGATACTCAGGATTCAGCCAGCGTCGCTGTTGGTGCCAACATGAGGTTCGTTAGTTATCATTGTCTGTCCCTTTGGCTCACAGCCAGAAAAGTGAAGGTCAGGGTGTGTGAAAAAGATATGAGAGAGCATTCATGGACAAGAGAAAGTAGAAAAAAGGAATAAGTTTTGTTTGTGTTGATAAATGACTTATTTCGTCTTCAGCTGATCAGAACATTTGTTCTGATGTTTACGCTGTTTTCTGTAGTCATTCCTGCAGAGAGGACCGTTCAGTCCCTGTGACTTTGTTTTATCTCAGTGGACAGATTAGATACGCCGGGTTTGTTTCAGCAGCACCAGTTAAAGGCCACGTGAAACTTTGAACCCTGGGACACCGTGTAATAACCTTTATGGAGAAACCAGTTCTCTGGCGGCACAGCTGTTACCCTGAACAGTCAGATATCGCAACCATGGTCACTGGTTTTCAAAATTTCTGAATCCAGAATCAACATATGTAGAAAGAAAGACAACCACTTTCTTTTTCCCAACTCACTAATTTTCCCTACTCATTTCCAAATCTTGCCACCCCTCGATCCCGCCCTGGTAGGCGAGCACTGCCAAAAATAAAATATGGGCGTCACAGGCACCCCATGTATGAAGGCAATGTCCTTGTTGCAGCAGCCGCAGGTTCAATTCCGGCTCACGGCCCTTTGCTGCATGTTTTCCTGTCTCTCTCTGTCCTCTCTAATAAAGGCAAAAATGTGCAAAAAATAATCTTAAATAAATAAATACATAAAACAAAATACAGCCGTGATAGCAATGCTAACAAACAAAATTACACAAGCAATGCACAACCGAATAAATTAAATAAAACAAATTCTAAGAACTATATAAATAAATATCTATAAATAAATAACTAAATAAATAAAAAGGGGAGACCAGAGACCAGAGTACATAAGTAATGACATAAAACAAACAATTGAAATGTACCATATAAATCATAGATAATACTGCATATATGTGTATATAAACAGAAAGATAGATAGATGGAAACAGGCTATTTAACTTTAAGGTACAACTGCAGTTTGTTCCAACTGTATGATGCAATAAATCTAAAAGCAGCATTTCCCAAATCAGTGTTTATTCAAGGAACCTGCAGCACAGATCAGTCCTGTGGTTTTTGTGTTTCGTGCTCCAACTCTCCGTTCAGCTAGTGATGTTAAATATGAGGACAATTTTTGGAGAATTCGACTATGAATAACTAAAAACAAAATGCTGGTCTCTTCTAATAGAGAGAGTTTCTGTCTGTAGAATTTGCTCCTTTGTGAAAACAAATGTGCGTTTAGTTTAGTTTTTTTACCTGATCGTGTTAAATGCGTGTGTTTCGGTGTCTCTCTCAGGTATCTCCACGCTGGCGAACAAACCAACGCAGGCCAGTGACTACCTCCATCCTCTCCTCAGCTTCGCTGCTGCTCACGTCCCAAAGAACAAACACAAAGAGACGCCGCTCTACATCCTCTGCACCGCTGGCATGAGGCTGCTGCCGGAGAGGTAGACACACGATGAGTCTGTGGTTACACGTGGTTAAAAAAAATATATATATACACACACACTGAAAAGATAAATTGTATTTATAGTTAAACACTGTTTCCATAGAGCTCATTTGGTACACCCTGCAAGTGAATTTAATTCCAACAACTAACCAGTATCATTTTTAATTTTCTATGTTTTCAACAAATCAAATTTCATAAAAACTGGTTCAGAATTAAACGAGTTACAGTCAGTTTTTTAGTGAAATCTGCATCTTTCCTATACACTTTCTGTTTATTTACCAGGACCTTGTACTGCGTCGGTAAATACGTGGTTTGTCCAAGTGGTGTAGCCGTAGCTAGCTGTCAGAGATGGCCGACCTTTTTGCACACGTGCACCTAATAATATCGCATATCGCGTGTAAATGTTGCCACAGAGCGGTAAGAAAACGAAACAGGTATAACCAGACAAACAGATGCCAGAGGATGAGAAAAGTGCAATTACAAAGCTGGACAAGAATATACGTTCAAATATAAATATTAAAGGATGCGCGTAAATTAACCTCCTGATAGCCTTAACATAGTTTTGGTTTCATGTTCAAATATCAAAAATATCAAAAAAGAGGGTTTGGATTTAACCCTACAGGCTCACATCGGGTCTCGACAAACCCTTCTTGTCATACTCGGCCTTCTTCCTGGTTTCGTGGCGTTTGTCTTCCACAGTGTTACATTTCTGCCACCTGCTGCATCTGTCCCAGCATTACCACGACCTGCGTGGAGAGACTCAAGATGGAAATGTTCTTGAATTTAATGCATGTGTGAATAGTGAAAATCTCCAGTGATTTCTGGGAACTATGTGTGAAATAGGCTCGTGTCTCTGTATGTAGCCAGCAGGCGGCCATCTTGGAGGACCTGGTCACTGACGTTCCTCTGGAGTTTGACTTCCTGTTCTCGCGCTCTCATGTTGAGGTGATCTCTGGGAAACAAGAAGGTGAGGCGGAGGAGCACTGTGATGCTGTTATCATGCTGGTTTGACGCTACAGTATTTTAACTGAAATATCGCTCTCTGGCGTTTCTAACTGCTTCCTGTCTGTTTTTGTCTCCGTATCGGCTTCCTGCTTCCTCTCAACCCCTGAAGGAGTGTACGCGTGGATTGGCATTAACTTTGTGTTGGGCCGCTTCGATCACGCTGATGACGGTGAGCGTGAATCTGAAACTAACACCAAATATTTTCGCAATAACAAAATAACACAATAACACCACAGATTACCTCCGTGTTCCTCAGAGGACGCCACAGTCGAGGTGACGACGGGCTCTCAGAACCAGCAGCCAATCAGCAGGCGGCGCACAGTGGGCATCATGGATATGGGTGGAGCCTCGCTGCAGATCGCCTACGAGGTGCCCGGAGCCATCACCTTCAGTTCACCACAGGAAGTAAGAAAGTGCAGCGAGACGTCTGTTACTGGAGGAGTTTACTGTTATCTTCATACTTTCACATGCACATGAACTATTAAACCGAACACGACAATATTCTAAATTTGACGTCGTGAGAACAGCATGTTTTCTTTGGATAATCCAAATTAGGCCTTTTTCCGATTAAGATGTGTAGAATATATATTATTCAGTTTTAGGAGCATTTTATGGGCATCTACACAGCGTATTCATAATATGCAGGTTTTTACTGCAGTCTGCATCACACGGCCTCTTGTCCGTTTACAGTCAGCTCTGTGCGTTGTCACGGATAACGGAAAAATAGTTTGGAAAAATTCAAAAAGTTTTGGAAAAGTCATGGTATTTTGTTGTGTGAAATGAAATTGTCAAAAATAATCCTTCTTGGATAACCTTCCATATCATGTAAGATAACGGCAAATTTATTTTCTGAAGCTTTCAACGTAACGTAGCTTTAATATATGTCAGTGTGTGACGACTTTTTGTTTACTGTTATGTCCGTTTCTCCATTTTCTACGTGCATGTGTGCCAGCTAACTGAGATTATGTTTGAATAAAGTTTGAATTTGACACGTTTGAAAAAGGGAATTAAGGAAAGTAGGGCAAGAACACTTTTTTTAATCATAGTTCTTTAAAAAGTCATTGAAAAGTTTTATATTTTGCTCATGAACATGTTAGGACACGATTATCAGAGTATTCACAGCTGCATTTAAACAGGAATATTAGTGTAATGTGTATAATATTATATTATACACATTACTATATTATATTATATTATAATATATAATATAGTGTATAATATTCATTTTCATTAGTCATGTAAACAGCTTAGTAGGAATATTGTCTTTTTCTTGATTAAAGGGCAAACGACATGTAAATGTAGTCACTGTTATCTTTTACAGCTGAACATAACATTTATTTTCCTTTACGATTAATTGCATATTATTTTCTTGATTAATCATTTGATGGTCTAAAAAACATTGAGCCCAGTGAGGCATCGTCAAACGTCTTGTTTTTATGTGACAAAATGTCCAAAACTCCAAAATATTCAGTTAACAGTAACGTAAGACCAAAAAAGCAGTAAATTCTCGTAACTGAGTACCCAAAATTTTAAAATCTCCAACACTTTTGCCTGAAAAATCATACTTAATGTTAAGTGTTGGTCTTGACAGCTGGTCTGCAGAAGTGTAACATCAGTGTTTTTTTCTCAGGAGGAAGCAGGGAAGAGTGTTCTCGCCGAGTTTAATCTGGGCTGCGATGTTGAGCACACACAGCATGTTTACAGAGTCTACGTCACCACGTTCCTCGGCTTCGGAGGAAACATGGCCAGACAGCGCTACGAAGACCAGCTGGTCAACAACACGCTGGCCAAGAACAGGTTCAGACTCACACATTCACACACACAATGTGTTCTTCTTTAGGCGTGCCGTTACAGTTTCGGCTGCTTTCATCTCCTCTGATGCCAGCTGTATCAGTGTTATCCGCAATCAGGGCTCAGTTCTCATAACTCCTTTCAGGCTTTAACAAAGTATGTGAAAATGTTTGGATTTTTCCATCAGCAGCTTACGGCCTCCAACACCTGTCAAAACTGAAACTGTCAGCTGTGTGAAATCAGTGCCCTCTTTCTGCTTTGTGCCATAAATCACGATGCATATTTTCTGGGAGATTACCAGGTGGAACAAGATGTAAAATGTAGCTGACAAGCCGGGAAGTACTGGCAGTCTGTTGTTTATGGTAATGATACTATTATCTGCAAGTGAATATGGTAATTAAACCTTGTGAAGATGCTGTAACAGTCTATAGTAGATAATTCTGCTAGAGTGATACTCAATTTATGGCACATGGACCAAATGTGGCCCTCGATATTCACAATAAAAATAAACTGATTCATACAGGGAATTGTTTTTGTACCTTAAGTATACATAAGGTGCCAGAGTGCATAAAACTGCATAAAAACAGAACTTGTTTATCAAAAAAACTGCCATTGAAGGGTTCCCCGAACTCCTTACAGAGGTCCTAACTTAGCCCCTAATGTCCTAAAATCCTAGAAACGTCCTAGAATCCTAAAATATACTAAAATTCTAGTCACATTGTAAAATCCTAGAAATGTCCGAAAACGCTAGAAATGTCCTAAAACTTGACAAACA
The DNA here is from genome assembly GCF_026936395.1 of Plectropomus leopardus. Lineage (NCBI taxonomy): Eukaryota > Metazoa > Chordata > Actinopteri > Perciformes > Serranidae > Plectropomus > Plectropomus leopardus. The sequence goes on along the minus strand of NC_142178.1, from coordinate 37,782,397 downwards.
TCCTAAAATCTGAGAAACATCTTAGAAATTTGCTAAAATCCTAGTAAGGTTCTAAAATCTAAGAAATGTTATAAAATCCAATGTCCTAGAAACCTTGTAAAATCCTACAGATTTCCTAAAATCCTAGAAATGTCTTAAAATCCTTGAAAAGTCCTAAAATCTTAGAAACGTCCTTAAGTGTGAGAAACATCCTAAAATCAGAGATACTCGCTAGAATCTGAGAAAACAGCATAAAATCCTAAAAATGTCCCCAATTTCCTAGAAATGTCTTAAAATCCCAGAAATGTGCTAACATTTTAGAAAGACACTAGAGAGACACTTCCTAAAATCTGAGTGTTATAGTAGAAACGAGTATATATAGTAGAAACGTCCTAAAATTTGAGAAACGTCCGAAAACCAGAGAAGCGTCTTCAACCATTAGAAATGTCCTAAAATACCAACAAACATCCTAAAATCCTGGAAATGTCCTAAAATTCATGTCATGTTCCTGTTTGTCCAGGTTTCTCACCACACAGACAGGCCTGAGCGAGGACAAACCGTACCTGGACCCCTGTCTGCCGGTCAGCCTGTCGGACACCGTTGTCAGGGACAACCGCACGTTGTACCTGAGGGGTCAGGGCATGTGGACTCGGTGTCAAGAGGCCGTACGACCCTTTCTGGGCCTCCACAACGGCACCATGTCACCCGGGGGCGTCTACCAGGTACCAGCCTTTTTAGCACCACTGAGCTTTTGCAACAGATGAAGAACAATGTGACGCATTTTATGCATTTTTTGTCCCATTTTTAGGGGAGCTCAGAGCTCCAAAGACAGTCTGGGTTTGATTCTTTACTGAGCAAAAATGCCAAAAATAACTTTTAGTACCATATGTCTTTTAGGCTCCCATCAACTTCAGCAACAGTGAGTTCTACGGTTTCTCAGAGTTTTTTTACTGTACGGAGGACGTGCTGAGGCTCGGAGGACAGTATGACAGCGAGAAGTACTCCAAAGCTGCTATGGTATTTTTCCATTTCTCCATGAGTAATTTGGCTGGAAAACATTATTTTACTTTTTGTTTTTCTTTTAAAGAAAGTTGAAAAATGTGTTTTTCTGCAGGAATACTGCTCCACCAAGTGGCCGACACTGAAACAGCGTCTGGACAACAAGCTTTTCTCTCAGCAGGCCGACATCAGCAGACTCAAGTAAGTCCGTCTGCAACTGTCTGAATAAAGCTGGTTCATCTTGTGTCTATTCCCTGCAACACACACACACACACACACACACACACACACACAGACACACTCACACACACACACACACACACACACGTCCTCTACCAGATAATACACAGAGCAACATGATACAGTCATGAACTTGATGAACTGTAGGTTTAAATATTGATTATAAAGTATATGAGTGCATAAAAGTTGCAAAATTGTCATTTATTTACAGGAAAATTATGCATCTTGTCATTTTAAAGTGTACAAAATGTTTCTTTATTACAGCCCTGCAAGAGTAACTACATGGTACCTCTTATTTTTTTTAATGCACACAGCAAGAAACAGATAAGATGTAAACTTTACTGTACATATTGTATCTTTATATTGTATTTTTATTATTATTATTATTAATTTAGGATACCTGGTAACATCAGGCAAAGGACTACTGATGAAAACTAGCTCCCCAGCTAACTCGGGTGCATTTGCATTTGTTTAAATCTGAATTAATGTACATCGTCTCTTCTTAAATATATTACGAATTCCTACCTGATGTGCTTTGCATTATATGTGTAAATTGCATTTTAATACAATGTGAACATGGGAACACAACACCCACGTCAACACGCTAATTTTAGCCCCTTAATCACCGAGATTCAATAATGCACTACCACAACATGCGGTCCATCACCGCCCAGGCAGCGTTCAAACATCGGTCAAAATTAGTCTGCACTGAGTTTAAAAGATGTCATATTAAGTAAGAGATATAAAAAGGAGTAACCACTGTAAAGGCCTCCATCCCTGCTGCTTAACACGTTTAATAACCTGTTTTCAGTAACAGTAACATTGAATGTCACACACCATTTTTAAAAAACAAACCTAAAGGCATGCTTGTCTGCTGCAGAGCCGTGTACACAGCTCCGGTCTACTGGTAATGGGAAAGGAGTCTGTAGCCTTTCACTTAGCGGATTTACTGGTGTTTACAAAAAAGTATTCATGTGCTAACTTTGGTCAAAAAAAAGGGATATTAAATCACAAACTCACTAATTCACATGGAGCAGGCTGCATATTCTCCACAGGGAGGTGCTGTTCAGTCAATATCGTGTTGGCGTTCAGCTGTCAGGTGAATTTTAATCAAAGTTTTGAAATGTCACAAAAAAGAAAGACATATGTTTCTAGTTTCGTCTGAAGTTTGTGGTTTAGGCATTGCGTTGTGCATGGCTGTAATCTGCCAGTAAACAGAGTAGAAGAAATAGAGCTTGTTTACTGCAAACAAAACAAGTCACTTTGGCCATATTTATCCGTGCATCTAGCCCAAAAAATGAGGGAGAGGTCTTCAGAAATTTGTTTGAACTGGGCAAGCATTAATTGCTTTTTCATATCACCTATCCATCAGTTATATCAGTGAAGACCAAAAAAGTAGCAAAAAGAGCTAATCAGACATGTGCGTTAAATGTCCGCCACTTTAAAAGTCGTTTCCATGGTCCATTTAGCCCACCAACTCTTTCACAACAGCAACCAAAAAACACATTTTACCCAGTTTTGCTGTCTGCTTACAAGTTTTCCAGTGCGATACATAAAAACATGCATAAAAATAGTGTTATGGAAACACAGCTTTTATCATCCTAGTTTACAATCGATCTGCGCCATCAAATGGACAGCAAAGGAAGAGCAGCAGAAGACGCAGACGTTTCCGTATCAACACCTTCAGACGAAGACAGCTCTGTTTTAAAATAGCTGCTGTGTGTATTTGTGAGATTTAGAAAGAGGAGGAGGAGGAGGAGGCGTGGATGTCAAATACTCAAACAGAAATTCAGTTTAGCTTATGGCTCTAAAAGACCAAAGTTTGTAAAGACTTTGTAAATGAATGTTTAACTTCTCCTCAACATAAACCAGCCTCAACAGGAAGCTTTGGCAGGGACCTGAATTTTCAACAATCAACACTTTAGCTTGACAGCTGAGCCTGAGTGTTAATTTTCTGCAGTAACAGTCAAAGCCAACTGCTCCACCAATGAACAACAGTACATTTTGAGTGTATGTAAATGAGTCCAGCAACACCCGAGTGTGTAGCTCAAATATTTAACACCAAAGACAGAACAGAGTCAACCTGCGGTGAGTGATTTGCTCTTAACTTCCCTGTTCAAAGCAAACGGCTCATATTTCCTGGAGGACACATGAAGACATCCAGCAGAGCAAATTCTGCTCTCTAAAATAAAACCTCAAACACGCAGCGATGGTTAAAGATGGTGCACATTGGCACGTCACATCTGCAGGTACAAGTCGGTACAAGTAAACTGGCTGATCTGTCTTTTTGCAAACGTCTACAAAATAAAAACTCGCTTATTTGTCGTTCTCTGACACGTCACCCTGCTCTCGATCTCCCAGGTATCAGTGCTTTAAGTCGGCCTGGATGTACGAGGTGTTGCACTCCGGCTTCCGGTTCCCCACCGACTACCCGAGTCTTAAAACGGCCCAGCTGGTTTATGACAAGGAGGTCCAGTGGACTCTGGGAGCCATCCTGTATAAAACCCGCTTCCTTCCTCTCAGGTAACGCCATCATCACAACACAAACGCACATCCAGAGCAGGAAAGCATCTCTGAAAAATCCTAATTAGATTTTTCACGATTTTAAAGTAATGGACTTGATTTCCACTGGAGCCAATATGAGCCTTTCACTGACATTTTGGAGCATATCGGCATCGGCGTATATTTTCTCTGATATGCACTGATAAGAAAACTCTTTTACAGACCATATAATGCAGAAAATGATGCTACGGTGGTTTACAAATGGTCCACAACTGACTGATACTGAACAGTACTGATGTTTATTTAGCTTTTAAAATGCAAAGACCATACAGTACTGATGTGTATTTTATTTGCATGTTTTTGATTTGAATGGTCAGTGAAGACTGATACTGACTGTATTAAAACAGAAACATCCTGTAATCCTGGACACACTGTAAAATCCTAGAAATGTCCGAAAACTTGACAAACATCCTAAAATCTGAAAAACATCCTAAAATCTGAAAAACATCTTAAAATCCTAGAAATGTGCTAAAATCCTGGAAATTGGCTAAAATCCTAATAAGGACTGTTATAAAATCCAATGTCCTTAAATCTAAGAAACATCCTTAAATCTTAAAATCTTAGTAAAATCCTTGAAAAGTCCTGAAAACTTAGTATATTTTATTTTTTTTATTTATTCTTTATTTTTCTTTGTGTGTAATGTTTAATAAGTTAAATTTTAAATAAAGCAGCCTTCTGATTACTTTTGCACAGTCATATCGGTGCAAAATCGAGGCACAATCCACATAGAAATCATCTATTTTCATTCCAGCTCAAAAACTCACTATATCGGTCGCCGTATTGGTAATAAGATGAGATAAGATAAAACTTTATTGATCCCACACCGGGGAAATTCACTTGTCACAGCAGCTCAAAAAATAATTTAAAAATATACAAATATAACAAAATATAAAGTACTAAATGGGCAGGGCTACACACACAAGACCATTTACAGTATATACACCTTTCATGTGTACATATATATGGGTATATAATCTGTGAATTTTTCCACTATAAAATCTGTGTCAACCTCACAAATCCCATATCAGTCGGGCTCTAATTTCCACCTCATCACTGTCAACGCAGCAGTTAAACTCACGGCTGTGAGTCAAACGTGACTCGATCTTCTGTCATGTCTCTTCCTTTAGACTCAGGTAGAATACATGTTAGGGACTCACGAGCACTCACGTTTGTTGGACGTACCCAGTACATATGAGACGCTAAAATGAGTCTTTCAGAAACGTTCATTTTCACTACTGCAGGTTGAACATTAAATAAAAATACATATATATTTTGTGCGAGACACATGGATGACTTTGGTGTTTCTGTTAAAGGACCCTCAGAAAGCTGTTATTACTGTTGTGCTCGAGATCAACACGAGCCCTAATTTGTATGAAACATGTGTCGGCGCGTCTGTTGATGTCGTCTGCTGCCCCTCCTGTCTCCTCCAGGGACCTGCAGCAGGAGACACTGCGGCAGAGCCACCCCAGCTGGCTGCGCTCCTCCTTCGTCTACAACCACCACCTGTTCTCCCTCTGCATCCTGGTGGTGCTGCTGGCCATCCTGCTCTACATCCTGCGCCTGCGGAGGATCCACCAGCGCGAGCAGCGGCAGGCCGAGGCCCTGAACCTCCTCTGGGCCGAAGAGGGCGAGGCCCTCCTCCCCTGAGAAATGTGACGGGGCCGATAACCTGCCGCGGTCCTCCATGACCGCAAAACTAAAGAATGTGAGTTTGGAGGACGGATGAGCGGATTTCCCTCCAGCTGAGGGTGGGACTCGGCCGGCGAAGATATATGGAAAGATTTTTCCGTGTGCAAAAACATCAGCGTACAGAGACAGTTTAACGAGCCTGGAAATCAAACTCCTCTGTACATTCTTTGATCGTGCAGCTTTAAACACGGAGCCTATCTCAGACTGGAAAAATGTTCTCTGTGTTCACTTTTTGGAAGAAAACAATCAAAACTGAACAACCGTCATAAGTTTGCAACCTTTTCTTCCAAGATCCAAAGCCATCTTTCTGTTCTCGTCTTAGTTGGACTGTTTGCTCGGATTCAGCGGGTTTGACGAGCGTCTCAACTGCTGAGCAAGAAGACGGAGGTGCTAATCATCAACAGAAAATCTAGCATAGGAATATTCATTTAACCCTTTGAAATGAGGAGCGACATCACCTTTCCGGTGCTGCTTTCAGATGTCTTTGTCTACCTCTGAACCTTCAGCAAATTAGTGTGATCTCTTTCAGAAACGTGAAAAAATGCAATTAGTGACTTGGTAAGAACTGTTTCACAAATTGCAAGAAATTAGTTGATGTAGAGAATTATTTTTCAAAAACTTGGGAAGATCTTTGGAAAAAAATGACGTGGAAAAACTATATTTATAATTACAGATTTTAAATGAAGTTACAAAATTAGTAGAATTTTAAGCACTTTTTCCAGGTCATTTATTTATTTTATTTTATTTATTTAACTTTTTAAATACTTTTTAAGATTTATTTTTACGTACTTTTTTTATTTTTTATTTTTTACTAATTTCTTGCAAATTTTTGAGTCATTTCTTCTTCTGTGGCCCATTGTCTTTTTCTCATGTTTTTGAAAGAAATTGTGCTCGGGCTGAGGTTTCAAGGGGTTAACTTTGAATACGGTTTCACAACCACTTATGAGAGGCTGTCTGCAGGCACATGAAGCACTATTAGGATTCATATCTTTCGCTGCTAGCAGTGCAGCTCTGCCGGGCGACCAATCAGACGACCGTAAAGTCTCGCATCGACAACCGTCTTCACTCGAGAACAAAGCCTAGCGACTTTGTTGACGTGTCATCTATTTAAGTCCAACACTTCAGTTTTTGACGAGATATCTTCAGAACAAATCTAGTTTTCCTCAGCTGTACTTTGAGCTTCAGGCCAACAGAGCAGAGACAGTATTTATGTCGTTGTGGACGGATGATAGAGATTGGGAAGATTCCCACGTTCTCGAATTTGGAGTGGTCACGTCATTGTATACAAGTTGGTCATTTGAGGGTTAAAGGTACAGTGCATTGACGTCATGACCCTGGTTCCCTCGTCAAAAAGCCTGTGGGATTTTTCCATTAGCTTTTGGATAATTACAGAAAATTAGCTCAATGGTAAACAAACATTTATCATATTTACAAGTTTGTTTTTTAGCAAGATAATCTCCATAAATGATGGAAAAAATGGATTTTTGAAGCCTAGATACAATCACCAGAAGTAAAAAGCTAATGTAAGGCTGTAAACGAACCCCGCCACACCTCCACAACCTCCTTTTTAAAAAAACATAAAAGCGTAACAGTTCGTGAGTGTGGTATTTACTGAAATATTTTATGTCAGATTTCAGACATTTAACCAAAAACTGTTTAAAAAAAACCCACTGACTTTGCAATGAGGGAAACGGAGGTGCTGAAATGCTAACTCATTTGCGGTTTTAGGGCCAGCTCTCTCAGGTTCTCTATAAATCTTTACGTTGGGGTTTATATAACTGAGGCATCATTTACTAACTTCTTCAGGTATTCTCCATGCATTGTTTAGACTGACTGGATGTTGAATGGCTTTAATGAGTTTCAAACTGGTATTAATTACAGTGACTCAGAACATGGAATAATATTTTAAATATTAGCTTGTTAGCATGCCCAGCTGCACCCATTTTAAAATGCTAAATATGAGCCCGCTTGTGTTAGCTGACGTTTTTGTGAGTTAGCTGGACCACAATCTTTGAATCTATCGACTATCATCGACTGTCGACAATAGCTTTGGAGGACGAGGGCTAATATTTCGGGAGATCCGGTTTAGCCGGCGTAAATCTGGGCAAAACTCCAGATATCAGCATATTAGAGCAGATTAAAAACAACAAAAAAAAAACTGCTAAAATAAAGCTAACTCATTATCAGACCATAGCCACTGAGGTCCGAGATCCGAATCTGGACCGTTCACCTGCCATTCAAAGCAAGCAGCAACCTCTGGGGCTGGAAAACTGCAGTTCCTCTAATGACCACTTGAGGCTGACGTCAACAGTGAGTCAATCCCAATAGACCCGCATGTTAAAAAGCCCAATTTTACAGCAGAAATAAACACGGTTTTGGTCTTTAGAGCGAATTTCAACATTCAGGACAACTGTGCAGGAGTGAATTTTTATAAAACTTTACCGTTTAAATGTTATTACGGCTTCAGGTTATGCCCATTCAGTGGTGGGTCCACTTTGAGTGACAGGCTGTCCACTTTAAGCTCCAAAATATCAAGTTTTTCACAGCCAAAATGCCAAGCTGGGAGCTTCAAAATGGGATTCCACAAACCGTACCGACATCCATTATTTTTATCAATGTTTCAGACGTGATCAATACTGAACACAAACCAGAAGACATCTGACACCAGGATCTCAGCGGCCACACGTTCTGCAAACATACGCAGATATCTATTTACAGAGATCAGCTGGACTCTAACGAGGCTGTGATGGACGTTTTAACACGTCAGCACGCTAATGTTATCTGACTGAACATGAAAGTGTTAATTCAGCTCAAGATGCAGCTGAGAGAACAAAGTCTGGCTGAGACGGAGGAGATCTGCAGAGTCTAAGGCGAGCTCTGCACAGGCGTTCAGGCAACAATCGTTCAGCTCTTCCTCTGTTTTGCGTCTCTTCTCCAGCTTTGTCTAGATCTACTCTTCACACGAATCCGTCGCTCTTTTCAACCTGCGCGTGATGTTTTTATCCGTCTGCCGACAGATGTGAACATCTTCACTCAGCTGGAAACTGATTGTTTAGTTCAGCTTCAGTCTCAGCGATTTAAATCCCTCCGCCACCATCGAGCAGATGAAACTTCACACCCCCAAAAGTGATTACACCTCAGTGCGAGATGACATCATGCGTGCAGCAGCACTTTTGCTGGAAAGCAGCGCTGCAGGCCGATGATGTCAGCCGCAGAGCGCGGGCCTCAGATCGGGCTTTGATACTTGAATGCCACTGTTGTCCTGCCAAGACCTCCGTCCAGCTCTGATGTTTATCAGAGCAGAGACAGAGCCAAGAGGCTTTTTAGCCGAAATAAGCGGAGAGATCTGCGCAGTGTTTGGATGAAGGCGCTGAAAGCAGACGAAGGCCCCGGAGGCCTGATTTAAACAGATAACTCCTCAAAGGGAAGAAAAAAAGTGTCTCAGGCCAAAATGGATGCTGGGACATTTAAAAAGTGCAGCAAAGATTTCACTTTGTGTGAAACATCTAATGTGGATTTCAAAGTGAACTACTTCAAAAGCCATTTTTGAGGGCAAAGCCTTACCCTGAGAAAAGGGGGTCTGTTTTATTCGGTTTTTCTTCGCCTGCTGTATTTCAGAGCTGTAAATGAAGCCACTGTTTTGATTCTTGGCATCGTGGTTTGTGCTGACAGACCGGTGCAGAGCAAAGCATGACGGTGCAAATATGTGTCCGAGGAGCACCTGGAGAAACTTCCTGAGAAGTTAAATAATGTCTCGATCCCACAGTGGGAGTTTATTTTAATGTCCAAAATTCTGATTTCTTGTTAATTTTTGCTGATTTCAGTGAGAGGTGTGGAGAATGATTCATCGAGCAAAATGATGACTCCGCTGTTTAAAAAGAGATGTTCGTGGTCCGTACTGTGGCGCTGATGTGAATGTTTAGTTGTTGAAAGAGAGGAGAGATTTCTGCATCTCATAAATGTGCTTCCACTCGTGCTGAATATGATCTATACGCACGTCTTCTTTGCTGTCCTGACGCGGACGAGCTCTGACGCGTCCTTGTCAAACTGTCCGTGTGTGTTTGTAACCTTCGTCTCCTTGTCTGTGCTTCAAAAACACTTTTTCACTTGTGAATCCTGAAGTTTACAGCAGATCTGAAATTTAAGATTTATTTCTGTTTAATTCCTGATGCCGTCACATACTTTGTGAGGCAGTGATACTCAACGTAAGGCCCGCGGACCAAATCTGGCCCCCCATCCATTTTCTGATGCACAATAAATGTAAAGTGATTCACACTGGGAACACACAAGGTGCCAGAGTGCAGAAAAAAGCATGAAAATGGAGCTTGTTTATCAAAAAGGTGCCAGTAGAGGATCCCCACAGCCCCCCACAGAGGTCTTAGCTAAGACCCTGATGTCCTAAAGTCCTGGAAGCGTCTTAAAGCGTCCTAAAAATGTCTGAAAATCAAGAAAACATCATACAAATATCCCAAAGTCTTAGAAACATCCTAATATCCTAGAAATGTCCTAAAATCGAGTCCTGCAATCCTGAAAACCTCCTAAAATCCTGGAAATGTCCTTAAAATCTTACCTTAAATTCTCGAGAGTACCTAAATCCTCGAAACATCCTAAAATCCTAGAAACTTCCCAAAATCCTATGAAAGTCCAAAAATCCTTGAAGCATCCTTAAATCCTAGAAATGTCCTTAAAAAACAAGAAACTTCCTTCAATCCCAGGAGCTACCTAAAATCCTAGAAATGTCCTAAAATCCTAGAAACTACCCAAAATTATAGAAAATACCTAAAATCCAGGAAGCAACCTTAAATCCTAGAAATGTCCTAAAATCCTGGAAATGTCTGAAAATCCTCGAAATGTCCTAACGTTCTAGAAATGTCTTTAAAACCGAGAAACCTAAAATGCCAGGAGCTACCTAAAATCCTCGAAGCATCCTGAATTCTTGGAAATGTCCTTAAATCCTAGAAACTACCCAAAATTCTAGAAAATACCTAAAATCCAAGAAGCGACCTTAAGTCCTAGAAACGTCCTAAAGTCCTGGAAAGGTGTTTGGGGCTGCTGTGATTGGCCCCTGGCCCCGGGTTGAGTATCGCTGCTGTGAGGCGACTGTGGACCTCCTTCTGATTGATCCTGATGTGGTTTCCAGGATTTCTGCTGCTCCTGTGATGTTTTGAGTCCTGACTGGGGACCAGTACGAGTGTCTTTGCGGAGCTGGGCTTTGTGCAATGTTGAACAGTAACTCGATGACTTGACTTTGATGTTTTTAATTAAGGTACCTTTTTAACGTCAGTGTGAAGAGAAATGATTCCAATCCAATAAAGATTCCTTTTGTAATAAAAGCTTTCGAGTTTCGAGTCTCGTCTCTCGAGTGCTGCTGTGACTCCAAATGTGTTTGTGATTTTGGGGCATTTGTTCCCTTTGTACTGTCTTACAGACAACCTTTAAAAGAATACTTCACTCACAAAATGTATTTATATCAGTAACCAGGGTTTGTAATGGTCATGAGAAAAACCTGGTAAAATCATTGAATTTGTAACTAGTAATTTCCAGGCCTGAAAAAGTTTTGGAAAACTAGATATACCCTGAAAGTTTTGGAAAAGTCATGAGGTGTTCAGGGACCATTGGAAATTTGAAAATCCAATGAAGGTTTCTATTTTTACTGTTTGTAACTGTGATATTTGGTGCAATTTTTAGTGATTTCTTTTTTTTTAAATCACGTTTTTTTTAAATTCCCCACGAAATTAAAAGAAAAGAAAATAGACTTTTTTCTCTCTTTATAAATCTCCCCCAAATTTTAATTAATTAATAAAAAATATCCCTTTTCTTCTCTCTATAAAGCCCAAATAATTTTTTAAGAAATGCTAATTTTCTTCTTCTTAAATCACCAAAAATGTCTAAAGAAAATAATATTACCAAAATATAATCTTTTAAAACTGCCAATTTCTTTAAATAAAAAAAATGCCAAAAATAAAAAAGCCCAGAATTGTAAAGAAAAAAATCCCAATTTTTTTTCTTTAAAAATGACAAAACAATCAAGAAAATAAATCTATAAATATATATCGATAATATATATCAATGTATAATTTTATATATTTTCAAAGTTTAACTCATTAGACTGAAACTAATGTACTCATCATGATGATGTCAATGAACTTTATATTTGTGATGTTATGTAATGTTGAACCAAAGTCGGCACAATTGTTGCTGCCTATTTCTCCCCTGATATATATTCATAAACATATATTTACACCCTGACTGTTGTAATAACGAGAGATTGTGCCGCCATACTGCTTCCTGCGCAGTTAAAACGGAGGCGGAAAAAACTGAGGTCAAACTGAACTAAGCTGCTTATTTCTTGTGCAGAAATGGTTTCAGAAACATTGTTTTTCTTACTGTGTAACTGCAGTACGAGATCCAGACGGCCACCGCTGTTTCACACGGACCGGTCCACGTTACTTCGGCCACCAGCAGCAGAGTTTACTGGTCTGATCAGGCCCAGAGCATTCTGGTAGTTGTAGGTTTTCTACCTCTTGAGCAAAAGCGTCCTTTACTCCGTCCTTCTTCTGCAGAGACGGCCTGGTTTTATGTGAAATCCTTCTGTATGTCAGTGAAATGCTTCTTTTAGGGAGCGGATGAGTGTAAATGTTGCTGTTGTCTTTGCAGAGCTGCAGACTTGATGAGGCCAATCAGCTTCATAGGACACAGCTGAGCCGTGTGCGGTCCGTGCAGGAGACAGAGCAGCAGCAGACAGACCTCCTCACCACAACTTTGCTTTGTGTATTTTGTTTTCATATTGACAAAGTGGTTTAAGAAGTATTCAGATCCTTCACTTGAAGTAAAAGTACCAATACCACCCTGTGAAAACACCCTGTTACAAGTAAAAGTCCTGCACTAAAAATGGGACTTAAGTAAAAATAAGTATAATCAGGAAAATGTACTTAAAGTATAAAAAGTAAAAAGTGAGCAATGCAGAGGAATCCCCAAACAAAAAAAGAGCACATCCTAAAACTAAAAACTTTAAAACAAACAGAAAAAAAATCTGCTGTGAAAAAGCTGCATTGGGAAACTTAATGAATGAATTATTTAAAAAAAAATCAAATTAAATAAAAACAGGAGGAAATTACCCATAAAAGTGCTTAAAATTACAGTGATTATGTCACATGATTTTAAACGTGTAATTATGATAATACAAATACATTTTTTCCTTAGCTTTTTTCTTCTTTTTTCCCTAGACATTTCCCCCCTCACTCTGTTATATATATATATATATATATATATATATATATATATATATATATATCCTTTATTTTTTAAAAAAAAAAACAATCACACCAAATTGCTGTGGGGCTCAAAGGTTTAAATAATTGTGAAAATCATCTTAAAGCAGCACAAAAAAATGATGTTGCTCCAGGTTTCAAAAGATTAAATATGTAAAAACTTATCTGAATCTTATTTAAATCTTTTTTTTTTTTGTGAACTGACCCTTAAAATTTGGGGTTTGGTGAGTTCAGTGCAGGATCAAGACCTGGGAGCTCGTCAGCTCGGAGAAAACGCAGCTGCCGTCCTGTCAGACAGCGCTGAGGGCTGCAGGACGCTGGCGTGAGCTGGTGACTCGCTGCCAGCCTGTAAAAAAATCATCGCCAGAGCTCGCCAAAACTTACACAGGGCCCATCTCTGCTTTCATTCCTGCAGGATGAAGTTATGTAAAAAAAAAAAAAGCTGCTTTCATAACTGACGCAGTGTCTGTGAGCGGCCTGCTGGTGGAGCTGCGCAGCATCCAGACCTGCTGATCCCACAGTCCCAAATCCTGCAAGATCCTGCAAGATCCTGCAAGACGCTAATGAGCCAAAAACAAACAGTAACACCTTTAATTAATCACACTGTCATCTTCACACCTGACAAAACATGCAATTAACAAGTCGAAGATTTAGACAAAGAGTGGACCAAAAACGCTGATTTTTACTTTTTATCTTCATTAGGGACTAAACTTTTCAGGAGGGGGGGTTAGTGCGACTTTCTGTTTGCTTGTTTGTTTTATGTTGACTCTCCTCTGAGCCACAGACAATTTCTCTTAATCGTCCCTGACTGACTTTAGGAAATTAGAAAAAAAACAAACAAACTTGTTTTTTCACTATTGTCATGCATGCAGGAGCACAGAATTTCTTTCTTTTTTTTAACCAAGATCTTGTTAGTGCAAACTCTTTAATTGTGACACAGAAAATTAGGTGAGTAGCTGGATTTTGCATTTTGCATTTATTCCTTAAATTTTAAAGAAAACCTTCCAAACCTGCGGGCACGGAGGTTTGAAAGGCATGCTTTCTTTAAAAAAGTGTAGCTTTTTAAAAATGATTAATTAATTATTTTTTTTGCTTTTTATATTCTATTTACTTTTTCTCTTTATAATATATATTCATATGTTTTTTAAGGATCCAGTTTTGCAAATTATTTTTCTGTAAAAACCTTTGGTGATATTTAAAAATATATATTAATGTATAAGTATATATATATATATATATATATATATATATATAAGTAAATGTGGCCATTTTTCTTTGAAATTTTTGGCAATTTTTTAAAAGAAAAAAAAAGAGCAAATTACACAATTTATCATAGCCAGAAATAGTGAAAACAGAAATTATAATTTGAAATTTGCAAAGGTCCTTGAACACATCTTCTGTTATGATACAGATTTGTGAAACAAAATTTCATATTCAGTTAAAATTCCATAACTTTTCAAGGTTATTCATGACCGTTACGGCAAGTATTAATCTTTTCTGACTGGACATGTTAAAGGAACACAACCCCCATTTTTATTTTAAAAATATACTTTTAATACAACAGCTGCATATAAATATTAAAATATACATTATACAGGTGTACAGTACACTCACACAAAAACCAAAACAAAAAATATTAGGCTTCTATTTGTACGGCACTTCTTGTAATTTTTTTTTTTGTATTTTTTTGTACTATTTTTTTAAAGGTTACTTACTGACGAAGTACATAAAGATGTGTTAATGTGTTAACAGGTCCGAAGTATTACTGTAGTATTGTGATTACTGGGTTACAGAAAGACAGACGGAAAAAGGGAAGAAGAGAAGTTAAGGGTTGCTGTACATTATATGACATGGCGATGTGGAATGTTTGCTAGTCTCTTGATTTTTGTCTTTTCCTCCCATCGTTCAATGTGTTTTCCAGGCGGGTTAAAGATCCAGCGGGGACGTGATTTTTCAGTCTTTATTCTCTCCGCAGGACGCGTTTCTCGGATGCAGAAGTATCATTTCGTTTCTAACGAGACATCCTCGTCCTCACGTCCACAGCCGACCTCTGACCCCGACAGGAACGACTGACTCGGTTTTGGTTAAAGCCACAAGGTGCGTCTCAGCTGCCTCTCATTTATCATCCTCGTATCTGAGTTACGCGGCCGAGCATCTGCGTTTCACATCTCTGGCGATGTTTCAAGAAGCAGAGAGGTCTGTCAGCCTTTCACCGCCCACTGTTTACCCCGGCGATGCTCGCAGCGCGCAACAGACCGCTGCATGAATATAAATGTTTCATACATTTACAGAACTGTGCACAAGTCTAAGGCCACCCTAGACTTTATTTTTTACTTTAGCAAGGTTATAATGATCATACGTTTTTATTTCTCAGTAGTCTCTTTACTAAAATACAACCGGAGCATGAAGAAAATGTCTATACAGTATTAAAAATGCAAATATTTCACAGTAAAAAAACTTAAAGTATTTAGTGTGACCTCCCTCTGCACTCTGCATGTCTTCCACTCTCTTAAGCAGAAAATATGAGATTTAAAAAATTAATATTCTGGTATATAAGATGTCCAAAGAACAGTATACGAGGGGACAGATTATCGGGCCGATATTTGGCATTTTAGCAATTATCTGCATCTGCGTTTTCTTCTAATGATCGCAGATAAAATTAATTAATTAAAGAGTGCAAAGAAAGCGTCAGCATGGGAGAAACTTTTACTTTGCAGAGCAATTTTACTTATTAATTTTTTTACTTAATTTTTTAAAATTAAAATAAAATAAGTTGCTGGGAATCTGCTGTATTTGATGTTGAAAGTCTCAGATTTGATTTAACGTTTGCTAAAGGCATTTAAATAATGTTTTATGTTGTAGTTTGCAAATTGTAAATATTGACAGAAAGATTTTCATTTTGATTGTAAATGCATATCGGTCCTAAATATATCGGTCTCATTACCTACGAATAATCAGCATCTGCCCTAAAAAACAACATCGTGCGACTCCTAGTTTGAGCTACTTTCTGTACGATTCCGTGTTTCACACTAAATGTTGAAATGTTTTGGTGTTTTTGTGTGTTGTGCATGTTCTCTGTAATTTCTTTATCTAATAAAGAGACATAAATAAATAAATATATATCCTAATTGTAACTTTGCTAAAACAACAAATCGATGGCGGCCTGAGACTTTCGCACAGTATTGTTCATATATGCGAATATCTGGGAACAGAACAAAGATTCATTCACACGATGGTGTTTTGGGGGCAGAAAATGCAAACTTGAATCTGTCGGCGTGTAAAGTGGCGATGCTCAGATGCTGTAACAACGGCGACGTAACGGCAGTTTGCACATCCGCATGTTGTTCTTCTATAGCGCCATTACAAAGTTACACCGCCAAATACTGGCCTGGCGTGCGTACTACAGCGTTTTCGGGTTTTTGCGATCCGTGTACACGAGGATCGTTCTCACAATGTTATCATACGAACGTGGACGTTTTTAAAATTGCAAAGCAAAGACTTGTGCGTAAACATGTAAAAAGTCAAGTTAGCAAGGTTAAACCCGGCACTATTTTGGTTACGTCTGCCATCGCACGAAATGTCGCCTCATGAAGGAGATAACGGCGGAAACTCTGATGTTTCCCACCAACAACTCTGATTTCCCGTTTACACGTCAACACTGAAAACAGTCTTCACCCTGCAACCAGTTTGACTAAAAGGCCGTTTTTTCACTGTCCCAAAATGCAATTTTAAGTGCAGTTTACGTGGGAACGAAATTTGAAAGTTTTCACATCAGATTTATCTATATTGATGCTATTCTGCAGCGACGCACCGAACGAGAAGTCTCCTGTGTAAAATAACTTCAACTGTTCCGACTTTGGCACGCGTAAGATCTCATCGCTCATTTTAAGATTAAGGAAACAGGTTTTTTCAGCTCCTTTTAACGACCTTTCTGTGTTTTTGAAAGATGGCCAGAGATTTATATTTCATAAAAAACAGATGTTCAGCTCTGAGACGAGAGACGCACAAACCGGAGCGAGCTTCAGCCAGCGTCGACACCTCCGCTTCACTGACAAGAGAACTCAAAGTGTCCCCGTCCCCGATCTGGTGTCCTCCCAGATGGAGGTTTCCAGATCGGCGACGAAGGAGACGAGAAGCATCACGATGCAGGCTGCAGTGGCGAGCGGCAGCGACTTCTTCTCCTCCTCCTCCTCCTCCTCTGCAGCTGTTAAAGTGTGAGGAGGGGGGATTTAGAGGTTTTGGATAAACTACTCTGAGGCCTCGGCTAAGTGCTGTTTCCCCCGGCCTCCTTTGCCCCGAGGCCCGTCGCCTTTGAAACCAGAGACGCCCGAGTGTCTCCGACAATGTGAGCGCTGGGGCGGAGTGGGGACGGGCACCCGGAGGTCAGCAGCGTCCCACCAGTGTAGGCTTACTGATGGGTCTATTCAGCCCGCCGGTCCACAACGCCAGGCCCAAAACCACACGGCGCTCACAGGAGAGGTGGTGAGGGAGGGAGGCCTGCAGCGTCTCCCCGTCCTCAGACACTCAGTGTCTCCCAGGCAGGGACGATTTTAGACTGGGGACATCTTAACCCAGTCATACCAGCACTGACACTAATGCAGAGACATACCTCTCTGCAGGGGCAGGAAAGGGTTAAAAACTGCTCCAGCCAATAAGGCTCCAACTAAAAATCAATGAATCTATTCATTTTGTCAATAAAATGACGGAAAATAGAGAGAAAATGCCCAACATGAGGTCTAAAAGCTCAAGACGAGCATTTCAGGTGGCTCGTTTTGGTTTGGATTCATGATAGAAACAGCAAATCCTGATACAGCATGGAAGCAGCTGATGTTTTGTTTTTTTTAAGTGTTTCATCCGAATTTGATGTTGACCAACTGACCTCGAGATGTCGACCGATGTGGCTATTTCCTAAACTTTTACTACTTTTTTCAGGTCATTTACTTGTTTGTTTCTTGTTAATTTTCAGGTCATTTCCTTTAATTGATTTCTTGCTTAATCTTCTGAGTAATTTCTTGTTAAGTTGCTCATTTCCTTCCTCCCGTGTTTTGGGGAGAAATTTAAAAAGTTTCAAAGGGTTAAACACAGGACAAGGAATTTGAGGAGATAAATCTCCTCTGTCTGTCTGAGGGGTTTCAAGCTGCCACTTTGTCCCCAAAACAGCAGCAGAATCCAGCTTTCACTGTGAGGACAGAAAAAAAACTTTCCCTTTCTGAGAAAAAAAGCCAGCGACAGTTTCAGGACTGTTTACTTCTCTCTGTCGCAGCCGCCAAACCAGGAAGTGACTCGGCTAAGAAATGTCAGAGTTTTTGCAAAGTCATTGTCCATATTAGGTCTAAATCTGCGGGCTGAGAGCATCACTTCTGTATTCTCTAATCTCCGGCTGCACCTCGGGCGCCCCGGGCCGACCTCGACCTGTCGCGACCCCCGTGAGCTGCAGGAACGTGACCAACCGGCAGACATCTTTGGGTCACTCCAGTCCGCCCCCTCCCTCACATATCGGCCTCCTGCTTCCAGGTACACATAAACAGAAACCTTCTGGGAAAGTGAGTCAGGAATGTGAGCCGAGAGCGAGCCGTGCCAAAACTGGCCGCTCCCCGTTAAAGCTTTACAGTTAAAGGGATATTATTCCTTCATACAAAAAAAACAACAAAAAACTTTAATGCTACAGTGTCGATCTGAGCCCTTGCACGAGCTCACGAGTAAAAATCCGTGTCTTGTTTGGATCTGTGTGGCAGGAATTCACTGCGTTACAACAGCTTTCTCCTCGGTTCAGTTTTTTGGCATATAGATGAATGTACGCAGCAGATGGCGTGTTGTGTTAAATAACACCACTTTGGAGGAAGGAAAACATCAGGACAAACTTATGCATGCAGAGTGGAGTCCCTCTTAAACCCAAAGACCTCGTGCGCCTCCGACGTGACAGATGGGAGCAGTTAAAACTGATGTGTACAGTTATGTTTTTTTGTTTTTTTTCGTTTCCTCTCCTTATTGTTTGTTGTTGCGTGAGGGCACGGGAAGGAAGCCGCGGCCGGCAGCAGATCCTGTGACTCCGCTGGCAGCGTCGCCAGCTTCCCGAGCCTCGACGGAGAGCGTGCAGAGCGCACCTTTCAGCAAACAGGCCGAGCTTTCTTGACCTTGTTTCACTGGAAAATAATCACCCTGAAACCCGACCAGGTTTCTGTGGTGATGCTTAAAGGGATAGTTCGGAGTTTTTTCAAAAAGCTTGTATGAGGTACTTGTACATAGACGGTGTGTTACATGCAGTACGTGTCAGTCAGCAGGCAGGAGTCTGACACAAAGCCGAGCAATCAACTTCTGTGGACAACTAAAAAAACTCTGATTCAGTGTGCACTATTTTGAGTCATTTTTACTACTTTACCTTAAAGAGAAGATCCTTTATTGGTCCCACAATGGGGACATTCACATTGTCACAGCAGCCAGGTGTGTACAAGATAAGCAAGCACACAAAGGAACAATATAAATTTAATTAAATTGAATGAAAGTAAAAAAGGTGCCCTATTAAAAACAACAAGGTGCAATAGTAAAAAAAAACCCACAACCTTTGAACCTAAGAAAATGATTTCTTTAAAAAACATGAGAAGGAAAAGAGCTGTGAAAGAAGAAAGGACCCCAAAAAAATTGCAAGAAATTAGGGGAACAAAAAAAAAAGACTTGGAAAAATTGCTTTAAAAATTAAATGATTCTGTAACATATTTTTAAAAAGACAATAATGATATTTATAAATGTAATTTTTTTTCTGTGGATTTTTTTCTTTTTGCCCCTTGATATTTTCTCTAGAATTTTTTAAAAAATAGTTTTCTAAATCTAATGATTTCTTGCAATTTGTGGAACATTTATTACCACGTTGCCTTTTTCCTATGTTTTGACAGAAATCACACCAATGTGCTCACAGTTCAAAGGTTTAAATACTCGTGAAAGGCGTTTGAAATCAGCATGAGGAAAGTGACGTCGATCCAGGTTTGAAAGAGTGATTTTCTAACCGAAGAACGAAGCTGTTACGTCGCTCTCTTCACAGCCAGACTCTGCTGAGAAAAACAGTAATTTAACATCTCTGAACGCAGACAAAAACGAACTGATTAAAGCAGCTGTAGAGCAGCTTTTGTCAGTTTTGTTTTTGTCAGTGGAGTCTGGTGGCTTTAACGAGAGCATCGATGGGAAACTGACGCCTTTAACAGCTTTCCCATCAGATCATCTGACACACAGGTAAAGCAGTGAAAATACTCTCAATACAGCGTACAATTAAACTGATTTCTTTAGGTGCAAAACTACAGTTTATTGCGGCTCATCCACAGCAGTACATTGCTCAGCTTCCACGTCCAACCTGCTTCTCCAAACTTGTGCAGACTGACATCCACTGTGTATAAAACACCATCTATGGATAAATACCACATACAAGCCGGCTTCCAAAAATCCAAACTGTCTCTTTAAGAGGCGTCAGTGACATCAGAGCCTCCTGCTGCTGCATCAGACTATCTGTCTTCAGCATCAGAGCTTAACAAGCTCCGCTCACAGCGACAGACCTCCACGGTAAAACCTTTCCAGCTGAGCGACAGGAATCCTCTGTTTACAGTACAGTTCTATACTCACGCAAACATGAGCAACATTTTCCAGAATTTCAACGGAAACAGGAGCGAGACAAACTGCCCTGAACTCCTGTGTCCACAGCTTTTCTTTTTTTTTTAAATGACCACGAGCGAGACCTCCAGGAGGTGAAGAGTTTAAGGTCCACTGTTCCTCTTCTGGTTGTGACAGGAAATGGAGTTTCCATCGGAGGGGAACAGTGTGTTTTAGAGCAGCAGCTTTGGATCGCAGCCCAGACGGGCGCTCAACAAGGTTCAAAACAAAACAAAACAAAAAAAAAAGGGAATTGCTTTAACTAACAGCCACTCCTTTACTTATATTTTCCAGAGTTCACAGAAACCGGTGCACGCTACTGTTTCCATGTACAGGTTTTGAATCTGAAAGGAAAATATTTTGGTTGACTTTTTTGGCTGATCGGACCAGGCCTGCAGGGTTTTCTCTTTTTTTCTTCTTTCTTCTGAGTCAAGTCAGGCCAAGCCGGGAGCAGTAGTCATGGGTTACGTTTCACCTTGTAATAGGGTTCAAGATCAGGCATAATAACACAGGTCCCTGTGGCTCTAAGCTCCAGGCACTTCAGAAAGGCGTCATTATGCAAACAAACTGCCTATTACAACAGAACATGCTCGCAGGCCAAAACCCAGTCAGCAGTTACTGCCTGATGCCTCCGCTCAGGTTTGCATTGCTTTTTTGAAAAAATGTTTTCACCATACAGTAGCACCAAACTGTCACAAAGCGCCGAGCGCCCACGACGAGCCTCTCAATCAATATCTGTCTTTAGACAAAAGGTGCCAAGAGTCTTTTTTTTTTCTCTTTTGGAGGATCTGAAGCCCTCTTCGAAGGTGCTTAGTTGCTCTTACCACAGTGCAATTCAAAGGGTCCTTGACTTTTTTTATGTCCAACAACATTTAGAGACCGTGGACAGGTTGGTCTTCAGCTTCAGCAAAGACCACAGAAGAAAGGCAGAATTCAAAACTCTCACGCCCACTGTGTGGGCGGTGGCATTGCCAAATAACAACAAAATCAGAATTATATTAATAATAATAATAATAATAAAAACAAATTATTTGCTTTCTAGATCTACAAGTGTTTTTCTCTATTTGTCATTGCAATTCAGGAAGGTGCGCTACATAATCAGGTCAGGGGTTGAGGAGGGGGCTCGGGGAAGGCTTTGAGGATAGGCTTGGGCGGTATACCAGAGAGTTTAGAAATCCAGAGGTATGTTTTTAAAAACTGTCATAAATAGAGACGCTCCTCTTTTATTAACCCTTTAAAACCTGAGCTAATTTGTTTCAAAAACATGGGAAGAAGGCAATGACTAACAAAAGATGAAACGACCCAAAAATTTGCAAGAAATTAGCAAAAAGTACAAGAAAATGACCTGAATAATTGTAAAAAAAAAAAAAAAAAAAGACCTGGAAAATGACCTGGAGTTCTTGAAAATTAAAATTTTAAAAATAAACACAAATTGCCTTCTGAGACAAATAATAACATGGCATTTAACTGAACTGAATTAAACTGAAAAGAAGAAGTGACCTGAAAATTAGCAAGAAATTTTTCAAAAAACAAACAAAAAAACCCTGGATATTAAAAAAAAAAGAAAGGGCAGTCAGTGGAAACATGTTAATGGATATGTGACTAAGGTTCATACATAACGCATAAAAAAAAAATCACGTTAATCGTCGGTTAGTAATCACAATTAATCACAGAAATTCTGATATTAATTACGATTAAAAATTAATCATTTGACAGCCCTAAAACATATCAACAAACATACTTTTAAATATGCAATTATAATTATATATATAAATGCTGTTTTTCACTGATCGTACTCACTTCTCACAGTTCCTGGAACATTTATCATTTCGCTTGTTGCCTTCTTTCCCTTATTTTCAAAAGAAATCAAGTTCATCGGGTTCAGAAGTTGAAATATTGTCTGAAAGCAGCACAAGACTCCAGATTTCAAAGGGTTAACTAGAAAACTATGTGAGAATATCACTTTTCTGAACATTTTGTGGGTTTCTATTATGTGTTATTTGTCTGAAAAAGCTGGAATTAAGTATACCATGTACCAAGAAGGTATGAAGGAATGAAATATGACATACCGCCCGAGCCTAACTGAGGACTCTTCCCTTTTGTGGGTAAAAATAAAAGCCACTGCAGAAACGCTAAAGGAGCACCAGGCTGCAGAGCTAAAAGGCTGAACTGTCAGTCGTTTCCTGTCTGTCACACCAGGTCCGTGATAGTAGTGCATTTCGGTGAAGGGAATTAAAAGTTCGCCATCCTTTTTTTTAAGAGGATGCATGCGGGTAAACACAATCAAAAATATTTCAGTCCCTCACTTCTGAAACAAAAGGATGTTTTGATGGCTGGCAGCATCTGAAGCGGTGAGACGTTTTGGTGTCGGAGTGGTTCAGCAGTATCTTTGGTCAGTTTGAATTAAGGTGCAGTTTTCTCTTTCGTTTTTTACATTTTGATGGGGTGACGGGGGAGTTAAAGAAAGGAGGGGAGAGGAGGGGTGTTTAAAGCTCCAAGGACTTTTCCACAACAAACACGCTGTTGTTTCGGCTAACAGCTGGTCTGGCATCAGGGGACTCTGGACTCCGTCACTTCTTACTGACATTTCAGATGCAATCCGAATGGTATGCAGCGCTTCTATAGGAGCTCAGGCCAAACAACAACATAAAAAAAAAGCTCACACCGGCTTCTTTGTCTTCACGGCCTGCGCTCCTCCCACTTCCGTATTTTAGCACTTCCTCTATCCTCAAATGCCCCCTCGCCCTCGCCTCACTACCGGCCCCCTGCCGACAACTACGACCATCTACAAAACAGTGCAATGTCTATTCATAGGCACACTGGGATACAGATACAGCACACAGAGGGAGAGAGGAACACTATACACTCATACGGTATATTACACACCTTACACACACACACACACGCACGCACACACACGGACACACACGGACAGAAACACAGAATACGGAGACGTCAGCAGCAGCAGCAGCAGCAGCAGCAGCTCTGGCCTGGTGGTGGTTGTGGTGCAGCCTGCAGAGACAGAGCGGTGAAGACGGCTGCTGGTTCGGAGGGCCAACAGGAGAGCAAGGTGGCAATTTACTCCCGTGTTGTTTAGGCTACTCCTTCCTCCTTCCTCCTCTTCTTCTTCCCCGGCATCTCCGCCTCTTCATCTCTTCGCTCTTACTCGAATGTGTACATCGTGAGAGTGGAGGCGGTGCAGGGAAGTCGGTCGGGGCGGGTTGTTTGGATGGTGGTGCTGGGAGGGGAAGGAGGAGGGAGGAAAGGGGAACGCGGGGTGAGTTTAACCCGC
Source organism: Plectropomus leopardus (assembly GCF_026936395.1). Taxonomy (NCBI): domain Eukaryota; kingdom Metazoa; phylum Chordata; class Actinopteri; order Perciformes; family Serranidae; genus Plectropomus; species Plectropomus leopardus. Next base: position 37,758,730 of record NC_142178.1, on the reverse strand, counting down.
CGCCTCATCGCCTCCCTGCGGGTGCTCTTTGCGCTGGTTCTGACCGCCGGCACTGGCCGCCAAAATCCTCTGCACAAAGTCTTTGGTCCGCCCAGCGACCAAGGGACCTGCAGATGTCACGGAAAAAAATTTAGACAGTGTGACAGAGAGAAAAAGATTCTTAAAAAATATCTGTGTATACAGATATCAAAACCTAAAGAAGTGATACGATACAATACGATGCGATGCGATGCGATGCGATGCGATGCGATGCGATGCGATGCGATGCGATGCGATGCGATACGATACGATACGATACGGTACGGTACGATACGATACGATACGATACTGTACGATACTGTACGATACTGTACTGTACGGTATGGTACGATACATTTTTTTTTGTCTTGGACTCAGTGCTGCACAGATAATGCCTCCATAGTGACTGTCACATTGCTTTTTTGTTCTTTACTGTATTTTTTGAGCCCTATTTTTACTTTTTGACTCATGTTTATTAAAATATAAACCTTAAACTACCCTTCTGTTACTTATCAAAAAAAATAGAAAAAAGGTAACAAGAAAATTACCTGAAAGTAAGAAAAAAAGAGAATGCCCTAAAAATACTGAAAATATAAAAGTATTTATTTTACTTTATTTCTGAAACATAATTTAAAATTTAAAATTATTGTAATGAAAAAATACAGCCCCCCCCCATCTTTTTGGATAAACCCTCTTTTTGAAAGTAATTTTTGGGTATAATCACATTTTAATAATTTTTGTAATTTGGAGGACATTTCTTGCCAATTGGTCACTGCCTTTTTTCCACATGTTTTTTGAGAGAAATCAAACCAATTTGGTCAGGCTTCAAGGGTCAAATAGCTTGTAAATTAAATCTGAACCCAGGTTTCAAAGGGTTAAATAAGGAATAATAAAGCTCACTGCTGGTATTGGAGACCATGTTATATGCGAATACGTTTGCGCTGAGATTCATATCATAGATTAAGAAGATCTTTGTATTTGTCACACAACAGTTAAAAGTGATTGTATTTTTTTAGGTTTGGTGTGTTTGAGTTTCTCACCGCTGGACTCTCGGAGGATGTCTTCCAGCCGCTGGGTCATCCCTCGCTCGTCCGTGTCCTCCTCCTCGCTGCTCTCCACCCGCAGTCGAATCACCTCCTTGATCCGCAGCAGAGCTCCCAACAGGTTCTCTGTGCAGCCAAAAAAAAACCCCAATTATTTTCATCTCAAAACACTAAATCAGCGCCGAAAGGCAGTAAACTGGTACCCGATGTAGGAGGCGTTCTGCAGCTGAGAGTCGACAAAAAACATCTGCAATCACATCACTGATTGAGGTGGCTGTGGTTCAGGAAGTAGAGCACGTCGTTTGTAGTGATTGTTTCAGCCGTGTATATAGTGGTAGTATATATACGTTATATACTGTACATTTTAAAACCATGAGCTTCATAAAGGCTGAGTATCTAAAGACGTTTTTCAATATCTGAGCCAGTACCCTGTCCTCTTACCATAACAAACCAATACTAATACATTGGTAAGGTTTGACAAAGCGTATTTGACCTTTTGAAAAAGTGATGACCTGCCCTGGATACACGTTATATTTAGGTCTTTTTTTCGGTTTATTTAATTGTTTTTTTTTGTTTGTTTGTTTGTTTTGTGCTAATTTTAGATTCTTTTCTTGGATTTTTTTACCACTATTTTTCACTTTTTACTACTGGCTATTTTCTTGAACCTGTTTTACTAATTTCTTGCTATTTTTAGGTTATTTTCTTGGAAAGGTGTTACTAACTTAATGCCAATTTTTGGATAATTTTCTTCTTTAATTATATATATATTTTTTTGTGCTTATTTCTTGCTATTTTTAGGTTATTTTCTTGGAACAGTTTTACTAATTTCTTACAAATTTGTATTTCATTTTCTTGTAATTTTTTTAAAAAACTAATTTCTTGCTAATTTTTTTGATATTTTTCTTGGATCTGTTTTACCAGTGTCTTGCTATTTTTCAGTTATTTTCTTGGGACTATTTTCCTAATTTCTTGCTAATTTGTCGATTATTGTCTTGGAACTTTTTTTTATTAATTTCTTGCTAATTTCCAGGGTCATTTTATTTCAAGTTGCTCATCGCCTTCTTTCTGTGTTTTTGCACATAATCAAGCTATTCTGCTCTGGTTTTAAAGGGCAAAAAGAGGAAAATGAAAAGTAAAAGACATTCAAAGCTCAGTCAAATGTAAGAAAAGTGAGAGTTCTGGTGGCCTAAAGGTTAGAAAAGTGAGTTTGATTTAGATGATGAGTGAAAGACTGACAGCCCTCAGACTGGGGTCGCAGCCTCCAGGTGTGAACGTGTGATGCTCTGAATCATCGGCCCCTTCTGTGACTCTGGCTCCCCCCCCTGAGGGGTCATGTGACCTGATGGCGCCATGACACCCCTCCTGTCAGCAGCGTATGGATCTGATTCCTCTTTTGTGCGACGCCAGTCTCAGCAGGGAGTGTGTGCGTGGGCGGAGGACCACGGTGGGTCTGAAACCCCCCGACCGCACATCACACACCCTGTAACTGAAGTCAGGACGTTTCCCGGGCGCTGGCGTGGCGCCAGAGTCCTGCTTGTTTGAAGTTTCCTGTTGAATCTGCTGCTGAGCATGTGGAGCGTGTTTTGTATAGATGCAAATCACAGCGGTGGAGAAAGCGGGCAAATAAGAGAGAGCGAAAAAAGGGAAAGAAGGAGGGAGAGGAGGGAAAGAGGAAGCCAGGGGATGTGTGAGGTGAAGCCCTGTGTGTGTTTTGGCTTCCCGCCAGTGGCACAAAAATTTGCAGGAGCCACAACTAAAGCCTTCGCTATGAAGCGCCGGTCCGGGATCAAGAATGACTGGAATGTTAAAAAATGGGAGGAAAAAAAAAGAAAAAAAAAAAGGGGACAAAGGCAGTTGGAAACTGGTCAGAGTCGGACTGAAAGAGGTCGTAGCAAACCAGACAAGGAGGAGGAGGAGGAGGAGGAGGAGGAGGAGGAGGAGGAGGAGGAGGAGGCGGGCTGACACATTTGGCAGAGCAGAAGTGTTGATTATCTTGTTACGATCAGCTTGCTGCAGCAACGTGATTTCTCAAAAAGGGCGTCCTCAGAGCGGCCCGGAAAGACGTTTTCTTAGTAATTTGCAGCTGATTTGCATTTTGTTCTTATTCTAAAGAAAACTTGGATAATTTTATCTCTTCCACTCTGCAGCTGTGATTTCTGTTTGTTGATTTATGTCAGAGGACCTCAGTGGAAATAAACCATTTTGGCTTCGGCGGGATTTTATCCTACCTGTTAACCCTCTGACACCTGGACTGACACGAATGAATAATATTATTTCGGTTACATGCATCATGCAAAACAGATCATTTCACACAATTTACATTTACAGCAATCAGTAACCGAAAAAGGAATAGGCTTTATTTTCTGTAAAAAACGCTTTTCTGGTCATTACGTCATAACTCAGGAAGAGAAGGGGAATTTAAAGTGAACATTTCACTGAAAATGTTCATCATGATGTACTTTACAAGAGTCTCGATCTGCATTATTAACTCATTGATATAACATGAGTTTTGTTTGCTCTGCAGTAATTCAGTCATCAAAAACAGAAACAGAAAACGATCCAAGTTGGAAAAATATATAGAGACAAACAAGGCTGGGACTCACAATATTAATAAGGCCACTAATAAACGGCGTTATGTTGCAGAATATCACATAAGCTCAATAAACCCAACAAATTGTTAAAAAATTCTCAATGCAGAAAAAACCTCTCAGCTCGTCCTCTAACAGACATATCTTTTTTACAGTATTTTTCATATTTTAATTGTCATTTTTAAATTGTTTCTTGACTTTTTTTTTGCAGTGCTTGCTTTTTATTTTTCTTTTAGGACATTTCTAGGATTTTACGACATATTTAGGATTTAAGGACATTTCTCAGATGTTGGAACATTTAAAGTATTTTAGGACATTTCTAGGATTTTAGGGCATATCTGATTTTCTGACATTTCTACAGTTTTAGGACATTTTTAGGACGCAGAAAAAAAATGCACAGCTCGTCCTCTTACAGACATATTTTTTACAGCATTGTTTCTAGGATTTTAGGACATTTCTCTGATTTTTCTGGGATTTCTAAAATTTTAGGACAATTCTAGTTTCAGGACTTCTCTAGGTCTTTAGGACATTTCTAGGAATTTACGGCATTTCTCTAATTTTCTGACATTTCTAGGATTTTAGGACATTTTTAGGACTCAGAAAAAACTTCACAGCTCGTCCTCTGACAGACATATTTTTTACAGTATTTTTTCAGATTTTAATTGTCATTTTTAAATTGCCTCTTTTTATTTTATTTCCTTACACTATGTTTATGCACCAAAACAGCACTTCTTTGTATGTAAAAAATGGTTTAGTGATGGAGCTGAACCTGATGAATGTGAATCCTTCAGTTGTATTTAAACACGAAAATCAGACTTCGACGTGTGCTAAGTATGAAATCTGCAGTACTGACCGTACTCCTGGTTGAGCCCCCACAGCTTGATCTTGTTGGCTTCGTGCTGGGCCTTCTTCTTCAGCCGGCAGGCCCTGTTAACGGAGGAAAAAGAGAGCTCCGTTATCTCTGAAACGGGAGACTCGGTTCTCCACGTTCCCCACGTGGTCCTGTTACTGTCTCTGCACGTTCACGCTGCGAGCGGCTGGAGAGCGATGAGCGGAGGATTTATTTCCAACCTGTGAGGGAGATTGACTGGAAACCTCCCTCATCCCTCCTCTGCTCTGCTCTGCTTCCATTTGACACAACAACTCTGAAGGGATGCGGCCGGTTTTGGTTTTTCGGAGCATTCGGTGTTGAAAATAGGCAGCGGAGAATGAATCAATCAATGCATGTTAAATATTTATGCGTCTCATGGGGACTATTCTCTGCAGCATGCAGAGAATTCCTCTTTCCTTGCAGCCGTGAGTCAGCTAAACGAAACTTCGGTAAACAAGGTCAGCGTGTCGGACAGAATTCTCCATCTGTGCGTCTCTGCATGTTGAAACGTGTTTTTCTCCACAGTTTTTGTACCTCAGTCCCTGATGATTCGGGGAGGATGTGGATGACAACACAATTAAGATGCTCTTAATCTGTACAGGACGGATACTCAAGGTGCTCCGCTCAGGGGCCACTTTTACAAAATGATAGGAGGCCAGGGGCCAGTCGCAGTTTCCAGTATTTTAGGATATTTCTAGGATTTCAGGGCATTTCTAGGATTTAAGGATGTTTCTAGGATTTTAAGACATTACTCAGATTTTAGAACATTTCTTTGATTTTAGGATATTTCTGGGATTTTAAGATGATTCTAGGATTTCGGGACATTTCTCTTAATTTTAGGGCATTTCTTTAATGTTCAGATGTTTCTAGGATTTTAGGACATTAGTCAGATTTTGGGACATTTCTGGGATTTTGGGACGATTCTAGCTGCAGGACATTACTCTTTATTTTAGGACATTTCTTGGACTTTCTGACTTTTCTAAAATTTTAGGATGTTATTCGGGTATTTCTCGGATCTTTGGGCATTTCTAGGATTTCAGGACATTTCTGGGATTTTAGGACATTTCTGGAATTTTTGGGATTTTCAATGTATCTAGGATTTCAGGACAATTCTAGGATTTCAGGTCATTTACAGAGTTTTAACAAAATGTATACGATCTTTGGACGTTTCTAGGGTTTTAGGACAGTTCTCAGATTTTAGTACATTTCACACATTTTGGGATGTTTCAAGGATTTTAGGACATTAGGGGCTTAGCTAGGACCTCTGTTGGGGGGTGCAGGGGATCTTCAAATGGCACTTTTTTGATAAATAAGCTCTGTTTTCAAGCTGTTTTAAGCACTCCGGCGCCTTATGTATACCAAAAATGGAAATGAAATCCAACTGTGAATCACTTTTTCAAAACTGTGAATTAAAATATAGTTAGGGGGCCACCTGGCACCCTATCAGGGACCAGAATTGGCCCGCGGGCCTTAAGCTGAGTATTACAGCATTACAGGGACGTTCCAACATGTACTACAGCTTTTTAAAACCTGCAAATGTGTTTTCCCGACCTTCTCACAAGCCCCTGAACACACCATCGATGCAGAGTTTAGTCGAAACATTCCCAGCTCTCAATGCAAAACCAAAAATAGCCATGCTGTTCATTGTGATGGCTCACCTACAGCTGCAAATTGATTTAATTGCTGTGCTGAATGAGAAGAAACCAGCGGCTGCCTGAAGGGTAGGAAGGACACATTCACCAAATTAAAAGCCTCTGGTACTTTGAAGGGTTTTGGAAAACTGGCCGCTGTGGTTTGTCTTTAATACACTTGGAAGCGTATCAAACTTGAGGCTTTACCTATTTTTGAGATCAAACCTAGCAACCGATCACACGATGAGTCTGCAGGGACAGAATGACTCAGCAGTGTCACTGCGGCGTGGACAATGTTGCAGAGGGAAATTATTAAAAAAGTTAAATCACGATAGTCTGGAGCTCTCTCACAAACAATTTGATTCATTAACATTTAACCAGTAGTCCAACATTTTGGTTAAACAAGCTTATTTTCTGTCTTTTCATGGCTACGAAACAGGTAGTGCTGAAGGAAGTTAATGCAGTTCATTCAGGCAAGTGTATTTCAGTCACCGGCACTGTCGCTTTTCACTTAATAAAAGGTGATTATAACATTTTGGTCACCTAAAAAAGTCTTCTTCAGCATTTTGATAAACCAAAACGCCCTGTATGGAGTCGGATATTTGTAAATTTATTTCATTTAAATGGTTTCAAGCCTGTTTTTCACAAACAGGTTTTTGATCAAAGTGGGAATTTGATTTGATTTAAAATATCCTTCACATAACAGAGATGGCTGTTTAAATCAGGAATCTAATGGAAATGAACTTTTTTCACCCTTTTCTTCTTCTTAGTATTATTAATGTATTTATCTGTTTATTTTATTTATATACTTTTTAAAAAAACATGTTCTTATGTGCTTTATGTACTCTATGTACTTTTAATTATCACCTTTTTTGGTAAAACAGGCTTGAAGTAAAGATTTTGTAAGATTGTGCAACATAAGTGCGCTTGGTCTGCAGGTGCATTAAATGTTTCTTTTTTTTTTCCTTTTTTAGAAGAGCTGCAGATGTTATGGACATATAGAGCGATCATATCAGCTCAGTAAGAAGTCTCAGAAAATGTACATTTTCAGGCAACTTTTGGAGACAGAAAAAAACCCCAAATCTATTCTGTAACTTATTCCTCCACAGAGGGACCAAACAGAAGAATCTGCATTGAGACATTTGTCGTTCATTTGCAGATTGTAGTGAAAGAAAAGGCTCATGTATTCTGTGTATACAGTAGCTTTTAGCTGTTTTATGAAGCTTTTTATTTATCAGTTCCCACCAGCTTTCAGTCTTTATACCGAACACACAGATTAAACTAAGTCTTATCACGTAATTCCCAGTAAGAAAGTAAACGATCATATTTTCCAAAATGACGGATTATTCCTGTAAATCAGTGACCAGGACACGATCTCTCCACCGCTAACCGAGTTTACTGGAGCGTCCGGCCAAGCTGCAGACACCACAGCTAAAAACTGGGCGAGTGTTTTTTTCTCCCCACGCCGCCTGAACGCCCCGGGCAGGTTTGTTTCTGACAAAGAAAGAAAAGAAGAGACTGGAGTCGTTCCGGATAATCCCACGGCTAACTCTGACCTGTTCTCAGGCGGCCACAAAGAATGACAGCACAAAAAGATGTGAATCTCCACAGATGAGATTCCTGCATATAAAATTAAAACGTGAACTCAGGCACATCGCCGTGCGAGGGAAGAAGACGGTGACTCTAAGTGAACACTTCACGCTCACCGTCTCTTTTTCTTTTGCTTTTCCTCCAACTTTCCACCGATGATGTGTTTGTGTCGTTTTTAATATGTTTGGAATAATAAGATACTCCCAGAGTCCCTCTCCTCTTTAAACTCACTGTAATAATGTCCTTTCCTCCAAATTCTCCCCTCCTCCCTCGGAGAGTTGAACTCGCGGTGACCCTCCTCCTCGTCTGCCTCCTCAATCCTGCCCTGATTTCCTCCGATTCATCCTCTCATCCTGCCTCCCTCCATCCCATCTCCTCTGTTGTTTTTCTCCACTTCCCTCCATCTCTCCCTCATTTGTTCCATGACCACGAAAACTCATTAAAAAAAAGGGCCAATCAACCCCAAAAATACACTCATGGCCTACATTTTTAAATCATTTGTGTTGTGTTTATCATCCTCGGGGATGCGCATGTTCGTGGCGGCAGTTTTCTCCGAATTTATTAAAGGTCATCCTCAGTTTGGTTCGCTGTGGGAAGAGCTGAGATCAAACGCTTCCTGCGGGGTTCCTGCAGACGAGGGGAAGACGGATGTAAAGACATTTTTTAAGGGCTCACTTTTATTTTCAAGGATGAATTTGTTTTTAGGAAGTTTCCAGGACTTTAGGAAGAAAAAAAAATTAAGAATTTGAGAAGTTTCTCGGATTTTAGGATGCTTCCAGGATTTTAAGATGTTTCTAGGATATTAGAACGTTTCTAGGATTTAGGACATTTCTAGGATTGAAGGTTGTTCTGGGATTTTAGGACTTTTTGGGATTTTAGGATGTCTCTACAATTGTAGGACATTGAGGGCTTAGCTAGTTCCTCTGTAGGGGGTGCAGGGGATCCTCCACTGGCACTTTTTTTTTGATAAACAAGCTATTTTTTATGCACTTTGGGAAGAGTTTTTGTAATTTTAGTGTACATAAGGTGCCAGTCTGAATCACTGTATTTTTTTATGTGAATCAGATAATAGTTGGGGGGCCACATGTCACCATTTTGGGGGCTAGGTTTGGCCTGCAGGCCATAAATTGAGTATTTTTTCCTCCTTTAACTTTTACTTAAGTACTTTTTCAAGTACCAAACTTAAAAAAAATGTCTGATTTTCAGTCAAGGACTTCAAGCACCTCAAGCATCTTGACACTTCAGAATAATTATTTAAGACAGTGGAAATAAGACCATTTTCTTTGTATTTTCTTATTTTCCATCCAACTGTGCCTTAAATTCCTCTAAGATTAGATGCTTTTCTCAATGTTTTCTCCTCTTTTTGTCCTCCTGAAACACTCTCACAAGGTCAACTACTTAAACGCACCACATATTTGAAAACCGATCTCGAAGGCTAAAAACTGCAGAAACCAAACCACAGAGGTCTGCAGGATTTTTTTTTTTTTACTGCAAACGATTTACAAACACTCGAAATGCCCACTCACGCCTTATAAAATCAATACGGGAAGTCTCCAGGGCTCTGACTCGGCGCAGAGGACGTAGGAGGGCAGTAAGTGGAGTCTGGTACCTGGAGGCCAACTTGTTCTTCTCCTTACGGGACCGGGCTCGGGCCACGGCGGGCAGGTCGTTGACCGGACCCATGCCGTCGATGGCGGCGTTGAGCTTCTGCAGCTGCTCCCCGATGTTGTGCAGCTTCTGGGGGTTTGGTGTCAGGTCGCTGGCGTCTGTCTTGCGAGCTTTGCGGCGTCCTTTTTTGCCTGGACAAAGGACGATAGCATGAATGCAACGCCTGTCTGTGAAGGGCTTTCAGTCCTCAGTCTTTTCAAACCCACCAGTGTAAGTCTAAATTTAATGCTGTGCAGCAAGATGCTGTCCAGATCCACATTACTCTGGCAAGATCCCAAATCTGTCACCAAGAAATCCTTGGAAATATGATGTAAGCGTGCAGCTACAAAAAAGACATCCTAGCTTTTAATATCTCAATCAAATGTTAGAATAAGCAGCTACAGAAAACATCAACGTGGCAATCTGAAATGTTAATTTCAGAGGCTTTACTAGTTTGTGATTGTTTTTTTGTGCATTAAAGGGAGTGAATCAAATCTTCTGAAGAACAAAGGCTGCCAAACTGCTGCACAGCTTCACTCCTGCCTGACGCAAGATTCACTTATCAGGGAAATGATGAAAAATTCAGATTTTGACATGAAAGTTGTATGTAGGGCACATGCCTGAGGGTCCTCGATCCCACTGGTGTCACATGAGAGAAAAGAAATGGGACACTTTTAGCTGCAGTGTGAATATCGTTTTAATGACTACTGCTGCAAAAAAAAACACGTCTTACATTCAGAAGATCTTTACACCTCCATGTTCACCTCTATGGGATCACTACCAATTAATCTAATTAACTTAATCAATTAACTTTCTGATTAATCAGGTCATCAGATTACTCCAACACTGAATAATGCATTTTTGTGATTCCTTAATATTTTATAGAATATATATACAAAATGTTAATAAAAAATTACTTTGATCCATTAACCTTTTAAAATCTGTTTTCTTGTACTGCGTTCATTTGCCTTTAATACGTTATTTAACCCTTTGGAAACCTGAGCTAATTGGTATCTATCTACAATTTTGGAAATCTGAGAAGCCCCTGACGTTTGATATGAGGCTGAAGGAATTAGCGAATGTTGTACATTTGGAGAATATAAGATTTACTTATTCAAACAAGGAGAAACTCTTTCAGAAAATCTTGCAACCTGTCGTTAATCTGATCGGAAAATTGTATAAAATGGTTAATGGTCTAACGGGTTGTATGTATGTCAATAACCTGCAACTTGTGGTTAAGTGTTTGTCTTTATTTCTGGTCTTTGTTATCACCAATGTCCTGTTTGTTTCTTGTTTTTTTTTTTTTTTCCATCTTTTTCTGCTTACGCAGTTAATGTTTTCTTTTTTGTTGTCATTTCTTTTTTTAAATTGTATTCTTATGTCAAAAAAATATGAGGAAGAAAGTTAATGACTTACTCTGCTAGAAGTGTCCCACAAATTGCAACAAAAAATTACCTGAAAAAAGGGTGATTCAAATTATTTAAAAATAACAATTAAAAAAACAAGGGAGAAATGTCCAGAAAATTGCATTCATAATTATTATAACTATATACTGAAAATTATTTTTCAAAAAATATATACATATGTTTTTACATTTTTTAATTTGCTTTTTTAAATGTAATTTCTGTTTCTTTTTTGTTTTTAACGTTTCTTCTTTTTTCAGATAAATTTCTTTTGGTACATATCTTATGTACAATAAACCCTTTAAAACCATTTAAAAATATTTTTCCTGTGCTGAGTTCAACTGTCTACCACAATAGTTTAAACTTTTGAATCCCGAGTAAATAGCTTTTGTCTGTTTTCAAAAACAGGGGTAAAAAGGTCATGAGCATCTTGGTAAAAATGACCTGCAAATGGCAAGAAAGTAGCAGCTTTAGATAATTATTTTTTTTAAAAACCTAGGTAAATATTTCCAGGGAACAACACTTGTAATTATCATAATTAAAATTATACAAATTATTTTACTGAATAATTCTAATTTTTAAACAGTTTTTTTTCATATGATTTCCCTATTTATTTGTTATTACTTGTTTTTTGTTTATTGAGGTTTGTTTCTTGAGCTCATTTTCAGGTACTTTTCTTGTCTTTCTATGTCTTGCTAATTTCTGTGTCATTTCCTGTTAAGATATTTAGTGCCTTCTCATGTTTTTGAAAGAAATCAAACCAATTTCTTCAGGTTTCAAAGAGTTAACAGTCTTATCTTTTCGGTGCTGTGTAGTTCTCACCTTCTCGGCGGTACAGTGTGCTGGGTAGAGTGCTGGAGCTCCACGACAGAGACCAGTGGACGTCTCCGCCCAGTTTCTTCTTTGTGGCCGACTCTCGAGCGCGTCGGTACTCCCAGAAACAGCGGCGCTTCGACGGACGCTCGCCCGGCTGCCTCACCGGCTCGGCCTCCACCTCTGAAGGGAAAACAAATCAACAGAAAGGTCAATTTGTGATACAACTTTTGTCCCAGAGGAAAGGCAAATTCAAAATAAGATCTCTTCTTTGTCCAGCCAAGGTTTTTAGACAAAACAGAGCTCAATATAATATCAAGGTGAGATTTTTACCTTTTTTCTCATACTCTCCTAAATTCAGCTCCTGAGAGAAAGCTTTCCTCATGTCCTGGCCTGATACTAATCCAAGATCTTAAAATACTCTTTTTTTCTCTCACTGCAGTGATCATTATTTTTCTGATAAACTCAGCTCAAGAGATAACGGTAAAATTCAAAAGAACATTTGAGTAGCTCATAAATGAGCCTACAAAATTTCAGAAAGTCTCAGTGATCAAATTCAAGTCTTAACTCGCGTTTTGACCTGTTCTCAAATTTGTCTAATTTCTGAGAAGCCTACGAGCACAGGAAAAACAAAAAACTGAAAAGCTGATTTATTAATTATATTATTATAAAAAATAAATATTCATAATAAACCAAATAATCCACAGTTCACAAATTATTCAAATAAATTGAGTTATTATAGGTTACAAGATAACTTAGTTAACTGGTGAGACAAACAGTGAAATAAAAAGTTTTTTAAGTTATATGTTTAATCAGTTTTTCCCATCTCTCAAATATATGGTTTGGTTTCTAATTCTCATAGTTATCCTCTCCATTACATGGATGTCATTCACAAGATCTTTTCATTTATTATGATTTAAACTGTCATTTTTTAACCAAATTCTTGTTATTAGTTTAATATTGCTACCCGTATCATTTAGACTTTGCATTGTGTTCTATGCATTTTTGTTCGTTGGTTTTTATTGAATTAATGTTAACTGGCTAGTTATTTTTTCTGCTCTTTGTTAGAAAGCAGTTCATCATTGAGTCTAAGTGGATGTTTGGTTTAAATTTGAAGAAATTCCCTCAAGCTGTTCTTGAGATAACGTGTTCACAAAAATGAGTCGGATGGACAACTGGAAAAAATAATGCCTTCGGCCACAGCTATCACCAGCATGGACACATAAATGGAAAATCACGAAAATCTGTCTTTTCATAATACCGTCAAAGTGGAACAAACCTGGTTAGAGTCTGGCAAAGAGCTGGAAACTGTGGTTCAGATATTTCCCTCAGGTGTTGGTCCAACAGAGAGACATCACCATGAGTCTGATTAAAGCCCACGCAAGGTTTTTATGTCAAACTGTTCTGCTCTGTGTCTCATCATGTCTGATCTAATCTTCACTTTTTTAATTTCACTGTGAAACACACTGCATTTAATTACAATTATCACTATATAAAAGGGAAAGAACTGCTGAGTCGTCAACAAGTTTGATTAAACTCTGGCTGATCTGTGATGACACATTTTATAACATCTCCTTTGGCAACAAATCTGAGAATCTCACTCTGTTGTTTTCGCTGTGTTTTGTCGCTGCAATCATTTTGATTCCAGCAAATACAACTAAGTTCAGCAGCAACTTTATCAGCAACTTTATTTTTAACCTGCATCGACCAATATTCAATGCAGGGTTCACACACACATTTTCATGGATAAAATTTCAAAACTTTTCCATGACTTTTCAAGGACCCATAACAGAATTTTTTCTTGCCAAATTTGCCAGTTATTTTTTTTTTAACATATGAAATTCAAACTCTGTTCAAACATGATTTCAATGACCTGACATACATGAAGGGAGAGACAGGATGTGTTGAGAACATGGAGAAATGTATGCATTGGTAAACAAAACATTGTCACACATCGTTAATTTTTATATCCTCGGAAAATGAATGAAACAATGTCATCGCAAAAAACAAAATTCCACGACTTTTCCAAAACTTTTGAAAGTTTATTTGATATTCCATGACTTTTCCAGATTTTCCACGACCCTGTCATGGTAAGTCAGCAACCTGTAAAAACCACTTGAATGTCTGGATCTTTAGTCATCAGAGAGACAAGATGAGCACACGTTAGCAGTTGCTGGGCTAGTGGGCCATCTCCAACATGCCAAACAGGGACAGAAAAACACTGATTTCTAACATAAAACTGCTTTATTCTGTGTTTTTACCAGTTTACCACCACCTGGTCCATTTGTTTCAAAGAGGACAGATGTTTTCAGTTAATTCAGCTCACGGTAAAGGCTTCCTGAATGTTTGGATCTTAAGTTATCAGAGAAAAAGGCGAGCACATATCGGCAGGAGTTAGACTGATGACCTGCCTCTGAAATGCCAAACAGCATTGGAAAAACAATGATTTGTAAAATGAAACAGCTTCATTCAGTGTTTTTAGCAGCTTAAATCACTGACTACATCTGTTTTAGAAAGAAGAAAACATCTGTGGATAATTCGGCTGATGGTAAAAACATCTTGAACATGTGGATCAGAAATAAGATGAGCACACATTAGCAGGTGCTGGCCAGTTTGGGATGTGCCAAACAGTGTGGGTGAAACCCTAATTTGTAACATGAAACTGCTTTATTCAGTGTTTCATCAGTTTAAATCACCTGGTCTATTTGTTTTTGAGAGCAAGAAACCTCTGCAGATAATTTGGCTCATGGTAAAAATCTCCTGAACGTCTGGATGTTAAGTTATCAGAGAAAGCAGGTGAGCACACATTAGCAGAGTAACCCGCCTGCAACATGCCAAACAGCATTGAAGAAACACTGATTTGTGCAACGAAACTGCTTTATTCAGTGTTTTACCAGATTAAATCACCTGGTCTGTTTATTTTTGAGAGGAGATCTCTGCAGATAATTCGGCTCCTGATTAAAAAAAAAAACCAAAAACAGAACAACGAGGAAATCTAACTGGGACACGTTTTAGCTGTCTGCAATCTGCAATCCTCACCACTAGGTAACACGAAATCCCCCTAAATCTTACACACTGCTCTTTTAAATCTGGAGAAACAGCATTTATAAAATGTCATATTCAATCAATCCATTTAAAAAATAATAATTATTGAATGCAATCTGGTCACTTACAGATTGGGACTACCGAAAAGAACCACTGATGCAATGATCCAAATACAGAATCAATACCCCAGGCAGGTTTTATTCAAAATTTATGAACGTAACAGAACCTCATGCATTATAACGGAGGTGGACAACATTGACAGCCATATTTAAGATGTTTAATAGAAGAGAAATACCCTGCGACTTAATGCGACAGATGAAACCCCAATCATAACTGACAGGTATTAATGTTGACGTTTGCCTGGTATGAAATCACGCTGCGAACCCTAATCCACAAACACACGCTGTATGTCCTAATGACAAAGCCACCGGCAGCTAAAACTGTATGCATGTGTGCTGCTTCGGAGGCAGACACCTACACGAGCACACAGACGTCACAGAAGATTAGCCTCAGGCGCACAGAGCCATGAATAATGCTATCATAAATAATACAACATGCAAAGCTCCACCAGCAGAAGAGACGCGTCTTCAAAATCCACCAGAGCTGAGTAAAAAAAATAAATTTTGGAAAAAAAAACAAAAACATGCTGCAAATAATGAAAGTAGTAATTCCTGGCGGGATTAAATCAGATTGAAAGTTAATAACCATGAAGTCCTATCCGAGCCATTAGCGAAGGCTATCTGTTTCTCACACACACACACACACACACACACACACACACACACACACACACACACACACACACACACACACACACACACACACACACACGGCTTATGTAACATCATGTCATCTGGTCCAGTCTGCAGATAGCGCCATTGTCTGCACTCTCCCCTCACCCTGATCTTTCACTCCGAGGGGCTTCGTTTTCTGTATGGTATATATATAAACACACACATTATTCTCCTTAACCTTCTGTCCAACTCCTACACACACACACACACACACACACACACACTTCTCCATCCATCACACAGCTCGACCAGGCACAGGCGCACACACACACACACACACACACAGCCACAACAATAGAGAGCAACAATGGCGTCTCGCGACCGTCGAAATATGACCCGGGCTGCTCTTTGAGAGCGAGCCAGGCGACCTCTCTATTACCTCCCAACAAGAGGCCTGAGATTTGTTTATCCAACGCCAGGACGATCAGAGACAGCGAGAGCCTGGGAAAAAAGATGGTAATCTGAGGTGAAGTCAGTTTACATGTGCGTTATCTAATATACGTGTTTATG
Organism: Plectropomus leopardus; assembly: GCF_026936395.1. Classification (NCBI taxonomy): domain Eukaryota; kingdom Metazoa; phylum Chordata; class Actinopteri; order Perciformes; family Serranidae; genus Plectropomus; species Plectropomus leopardus. The sequence goes on along the minus strand of NC_142178.1, from coordinate 37,742,777 downwards.
TTTCGTGTCCTGTTGTCTGGCCATGAAGTCACCTCTGAAATTTAAACCATTTATCGGCACAGCAAGCTTCAGCTGATTAAGTGTCGAGAACGCAGCTTTAAAGTCCTGATGGATGTATTAGAGAAAATGATCACTTCTGCCAAGACGCTTAAATTCAGCTGTTTTTTGTACGTATGTTGATTATATCTTTAAAAATAATTAAATTAAATTACTCCAGAGAATTAATAATGTACTTCAATAAAGCTGGACTTAAAAGAGAGAAAAGTTCAAAGTTTAAAAAAAATAAAATAAAAATAAAACAATAAATAAAAGGAAAAGAAGAAAAAAGAAAATGACTTAAAAATATTGAGAAATTAAATTATGTGTATAGCTATATCTTTGACTTTAAGTTATGTATTTTTTATTATCATTATAAATATATTAATATACTAGTTATTTATAGAGCTTTCTTTCTTATATTTCCTTTGTTTTTAAATATTTTTTATAAAACTCCACTCCTCTCACACACAAACTTTTTAAAGCTAATTTTCAGGTCATTTTCTTGTTTCCTTTTCTTAATTTCTTGCAATATGCAGGACATGTACTGCCAAGTTTCCCGTGCTAAAAAGTACTACTGTACATGACTAGTACATGGACTGGGGAAAAAAAAAATTCAGCAGCGTGCAGATTTCATTAAAATAAGGCCAAAGTGCGAGAACAAGTCAAGCAATAAGTGGCTGGTTTTTGGTGCAGATCCACAAGTTCTGCAGTTTAAATAATGTGAAAATAATCCTGCATCAATCTAATTTTTCTATTAATATGATTTTTTATACAGAGTAAATAATGTCTAAACCTTATTTACTGCTAAAATAAAAGACGTAAAGGCTTATGCAGCCTTGAGCGAGGTATTCATTCTCTGGGCCAAGGCCAGGATTTTAGAAATACTGAGTGAGGTCATTATTATGCCGATGCCCTCGATAACTCAGCAAGAATAAAATTCTTGTGGAGAAATTAGTTATTTATTTATTTTTATTCTAAAGTAAGTTTTACATAAACTGGATCGAAAAATACAGGAAAATAATAACCAGCTGCAACTTCTCCCAGTTAGAATTCCTGCAGTGTTCATCGTTCAGGATGAACACCCCAAAACACACGAACCAGGTGATTTAAACTGGTTAAAAAACACCAAATTCAGCAGTCTCACTTAAAAAATAAATAAAATATAATGAAACAATACTTTTCTGACACTCTTCTTGCAAGGAAGTACTAAAGTACTACAAAAATGTAGATGCAGAAATGCAAAAATGTGAACGTCCGTATCCGTCACTGGTGTTTGGTTTGTCCATTCTGGGCTACTGTAGAAACATGGTGGTGCAAAATAGCGATCTCCATAATTAAAGGACAGCTCCCTATGTAGAAATAAACAGTTTAACAGTCTAAGGTAACAAAAACGTAATTCTAATTTTAGGTGATTATACACCAGAGAAAACATACTTATCATATCATATTTCCTTCCTGCCAATATATACCCCTAAATCCTACATACTGCACCTTTAAATGGAAGTTTTTCATGCCAGATATGTGTGCATGTGCAGGCTTTAAAAACAAATATCACTCTAGAAATGAATGATTAAAGTAAGTTGATAAGTCACTATAATTTTGTGTCTGTGTTTGTTCAGACGTCATCGTTATCTGAGGGGCTTTGTTTCATATATAATTATACAGCATCACTGTCACATACTGAAGCAGTGCAACTTGCTTAGTTTTGATCATTTTCTAAAATCCCTCAAATTGGTTTTTAAATGCCTTCAAAAATCAGCACCATATATTTTATGCAAATTTATCAGCAGGCAAAACAGTGGTAGGAACACCAGGGGCACAGCAAGCAACTGTAAAATCACACATCATAAAAACGTCCTCAAGGCAGTCAGCTTCATACACAAAAGGCTCCAAAGAGTGGAATACAATACCACCCGAAATACAACTAACAAAAGATACTAAGGTTTTCAACAAAAGTGTTAAAGGTTTGCAGAAGCAAAAATCAGAGATGTGAGCATTTTTCACTATTTTATGTCTGATAGTTGAGTGTTGTAAGTACAGGTTATTTTGATATTTGTCTTGTTTGTGTTGTAATTCTATGTAATCTTGATGTAAATATGTTTTACAACTCATTGCATACATGTTATTGTATGTAACCTTCATATTTTTTTTTCGTTTTCTTTACTAAAAGCTAACTAGGGACAGGAGTTTAATCTCTGCATGTGAAACATCAGTAACTGTAGCTTGTTTGTAACAGGCAGAAGTTGTACTTTGTGAACTTGCAGTGTCCCTATCAAATAAACTACAGTATATGAATAAATAAACAAATCTAGTTTTGACTTCTTCCTTGTAGCATGTGGATGCAGTAGGGCTGGGAAACTCCTGAGACCCCACAGTACAATATAATAATATGATACTAAGATTCAAAATTATTGACATTTTTTGTGATATGTTGAGTATTTTAATAACAGTAAACATATTGCAATATATTGTGATTATTACCTTTTAACAACTGCAAATTATGTCCGCAAAGGTAAAATTAGTCAACATGTGTTTTATCTAATAGACTTTAAAGATTAAGTTTCTTTTTCAGTCATTTTATTGCAGGAAATTCTATCTAGTGGAATGAAAAAGCAATTTGTAATTGAACATAGCAAGTTTATAGTAAATTCATATAGTGAAATATCAGGATACAATGCTGTTTTCATTTTACCCCTCCCCTAAAACGCAGAGGTCAAGGGTCAAAGCTATCACATCAGGACAATAGCTTGTGTCCCATGTTTCAGAGCTACTACTCATGAAAAATTTCTCAGACAGCAAAGCGATGACTTCAAATGTTTGTTTGTTTGTTTGTTTGTTTTTGTCAGACAAACAGTCCAAATCCCATATGCGGAATATTGCAATAACAAAATACATATTGCATTATATTGTGACCTTTTCACAAATGAAAATAATGTCCCCAAAGGTAAAATCTGTCAACATCTGTTTATTCGAATAAACTTTAAACAGTAAAGATCCTATTTAAGTCAGTTTTATTGCAGCAAATTGTATCTAGTTGACTGAAAAAGCAACTGAATTTATTGTTCTACTTAAAAGTTTAATTTGTATTTGTAATAAAATACATCACATTTATAGTTAATCTATGTTGCAAAATATCACAATACTAGGCTGTGTTCATTTTTCCACCTACCCTAGAATGTAGAGGTCAAAGGTCAAAGCTATGGCACCGGGACAATAGCTTGTGTCCTGTGTTTCAGAGCAGCCACTCATTAAAAATACCCCGTTTCTCAGAGAGCAAGGCGATGACTTCAAATGTTTCGTTTTTCCTGACCAACAGTGCAAATCCCATAAGCTGAACATTGCAATAACAAAACATATATCGCAGAATATTTCGATTTTAACCTTTTTACAACTGCAAATTCTGTGTCCAAAGGAAAAATTAGTCAACGTGTTTTATTTGATATACTTTAAAAGATAAAGGTCATTTTTCAGTCTTTTTAAATGTGGAAAATTGTATCTCATGGACTGAAAAAGTTATTGGGAAAAAGTTAATTTGTATTTGTGATCAAATCTAGCAAATTTAGAGGAAATCCCCACCCCACCCATGAATCTGGAGGTCAAAGGTCAAAGCTATGGCACCGGGACAATAGCTTGTGTCCTGTGTTTCAGAGCGGCCACTCATGAAAAACACCCGATTTCTCAGAGAGCAAGGCGACGACTTCAAATGTTTAGTTTTGCCCGACCGACTGTCCAAATCCCAAAGACAATCAGTTCTTCGCGAAGTAGAAACAAGCAGTTTTTTGCTTAAAAAACAACTCAAACAATTAAACAATCATCAAAATACTCACAGATTTAACTAATCAGATAATTGCTCCACTGTGTAGCCACAATATTTGTGAATGAGCTGAGTGAGGTATGAAGAAATAATGAGGCAGCGGCTGAATGTAGCCGGCGTGTTTGTGTTGCTTTTGAAGCCGCTCTAAACTCCAGCTCTTCTGTAACGCTTGTTTAACAATCTGCTTCAACTTTCATACCCTATTTAACATGTTTTCGACTACAAGCACCCCCTCCCCAAACAGACACGGCGCAGCGTGGCGGCTGCAGATGGTATTTGTATACATGAAGAGACTCCAACCCTCAAAGCCGTTTCATAACAGTAAAACTGAAGCCACTGAGGCGCTGTGTTGTCCGGGAATTACACCCGCAACTTTGGTATTTAATGTGCCTCTACTCAGCCAGCCGAGTCGCACCAGGCGGTCTGAGGTCGAGTCTGGACCTGAGACAGATTAAAATGGTTTCCGTGTGGGCAGACGGGCTGCTGGCAGCGCCGCGATGAGCCGAGATCATACAAACAAACTGAGAGCAGAACTCACCACATTCAGTTTCCGAGGAGCTGGAGAGCTCGGCCTCCACCGCCGTCTCCTCCGCTCCCTCCTCTCCTTCGTCCTCATCCTCTTCTTCCTCGTCCTCCTCCTCCTCGTCCTCTTCCTCCTGCTCCTCTTCTTCCAGATCTAGCTCGGTTTTGGCCTCCTCTCTCCCCTGCACCTCCTGCTGTGTCTCCCCCTCTGTCTGCTCCTCTCCCTGGCTCAAGGAGTAGTTGTGCTCCTCGCTGCAGTGCTCCAGAGCCAAACCTGCCGCCACCGCCGCCACCACCTCCTCTTCCTCTTGTGCCACCTGATAAACCTCCACTGTGTGCTCCCTCCCATCCTGTCCTCCTCCGGGCGCTCTTCCTGCAACAAATAACTCCTTCTCTGTTGTCGTGGTAACAGAAGTGCGCCCCTCCTCCCTCCCTGCGGCAGTGACTTCCTGGATGAAGGGAGGTGCTGCTGTGTGTCTGCTCCTCCTCCTCCTCTCCTCCTCCTCTTCCTCCTCCTGCTCCTCGCGGCTCCTCCCCCAGCGGCCCATCAGCACGGCCTCCTCGGAGCACGCCAGCAGCTCCCCTCCCACCCCGAGGCCCAGCTTGGTGTAGCGAGCCATCTCGTCCAGCGCAGACACGTCCCAGCGCTCTGGGTGCAGGTCCTCGCCGAAGCCACCGTCGTCCACCAGGTCGCTTAGCAACTCAAAGGGCCGTTTCCTTGGCGATGCCGGGGAGCCCAGCATGAGGAGCACACTCTGAAAGGGTACAGAGATACTTAAATATGAGTGATTTGGAACAGACAGATTTAACAGAGCTCCTGCATCACATGTCAGCGTGCTCCTTTACAAATATAATATACAGGAGGAGGTCAGTGATTAAATATTCGCCCCGCTGCTTCCTAATTAAACTCATCGTTACAGGCGGCTTTTTAGGCAAGTAGCAACAGCTTGCTCCATACAATGATAATATGCGGAAAAATAATGCAATCTTCATCACAGGAAGGCTCATAAAAAGAGTTTAATTTAATACCATTATCAACATTAGTTATATTAATAATCTGTAATTTAATTATCTACACAGGCTGCTCTTCCTGAAAGCCTATATGCTTTAACAATAAGACAGAAGGTGGCACCCGCAGAGTGATAATTATGTGCAGCTTGATATTGAGTTTAGTTCTACACAAAAGCAGACAAGCAAAGGCAGGATCACCGGTGTGAAGTGATGTTACGGGAGTCCGTTATATAATAAACATGCACGTTCTTGTTCACGCATTTTTTTAATACTTCTTAAGAGCTGAATGAATGATAAAGGGACTGTTTGGATTTTATGACGCTAGAGTCAACTACTACGACGGAGGATTAGGAGCCATGTTAAAGAAATGAAAAAGTTAGACTTTGAGAATAAAGTCAGAATATTACGAGAACAAAGTCTTTATTTTGAGAATAAAATAGTTCAGCACTGTTCACCCTTAAGATCAATATCAGTTTTGTTGAGCTGCATTCAGGCTGATTTCTGTAGCATTTACCTCTGAAACCTGAGAAAATTGGTTTGATTTCCTTTAAAATCATGGAAAAACATAATAAGCAACTTGACAATAAATGCCAATGAATGACTTCAATGCAGAAAAAGGTGACATGGAAATGATCTGAAAATTAGCTTGCTGGATTATTAGATATTATCAAAATAATTCCAGAAAAATTATGATTTTCTTAATTATGTGTTTACAATGATGTTAGAGAATATAAAAAAAAAAACATTATTTTTTAATTTTTGTAGCACTTTCTTGAGGTAATTTCTTTTTTTGCACATTTTCAGGTATTTTTCTTACACCTAATTTTTTGCTAATTTTTGGTCCATTTCTTGTTAAGTTGCTTTTCGCCCTGTGTTTTTGAGAGAAAAAGAATCAAAATCAGGCCATTTTGCTCAGGTTTTAAGGGGTAAAATCATTGTTTTTCTTAATGGAGTCTCACTTTAAAGAGGGCGATAACAGAAAGTATTCTAAATATTATTAAACTTATATTGTTTTTTTAGGTGTCTAAAATATGCCATCAAATCATTATTTTGCAAGCCAACTGGCATGCTCTTTTTTCCATCAAGAACAAATCCAGACATAAAATTCAACACCCAAAAATCACCCCTTTTTGCACTTCAATTGCTGGGTGGCGACCCCATGCGAGACTGTCTACTGGGGAGTTTCAAATATTAATAAAATAAATAAATCATACTGTTAATAAGACACCAGAAAAGTCTGCTGTTTCTCAAACAAACAAAGCTCTGCCGAAGTCTCACTGTGAGTCACGTGACTCATCGTGAAATTCGTGGCTTTCTCCGTCGTCTCACCTGGTCGTACTCCGTCCTGCCCCCCTGTGGCGACATGGCCAGAGGGTAGGGGCTCAGCAGACCCCTGTGCCCCCCGTAGGCCTCGCCAAACGCAGGCTCCATCCCATTCATACCCGGCTGCCAGGCAGGAAACACACACACAAAACACACACAGAGTTAGATAGGGATCCAACAGGAAGACCACAAGGAGGTTCACTCAGAGGTGACGGGTGAGAACGGTGGGCGGTTTCGGCGATGTTCCTACTTTACCTGAGGCATGCCCGAGGCAGGAGGGTGTCAGGTCGCGGTCACAACGTCGGTTCAAGTGAATCAAGCTGCAAAAACAAAAAACAAGTTCAGATTGGGGAGACATCAAGGAGACAAGAGAGGACAAAAAATGTAATGTGTGAAAAAAGATTTAGTGTGTCCTATTACACGGTAAAATCAGTATGCCAGAAATACCAGGATGTTCTTCTGCATCTGGTCGCATTTTGCAGTTTGCAAACTAGCAGAAAGGTTTCCTGATGGTTTGTGTCGTCGTTTGTTTTTCAGCACTAATTTGGGTTTTTAATGTGCTAACTAGCATCAAGACAGTCTTGTGGTTTTAATTTTAAAATTGTGATTACAGACGACCGCCGTTTGCTGGCGTGGAGAGTTGTTTTCTCAGGTTCAGAGTATATGTGCTGGTTGGCTGTCAGTTGTAGTTTTTGCGGTGTGTTCATATGCAGCTTTTTGGCTGAGATACAGGCAATGTGAGGTGATGCAACTCTATACATTATAGGAGAGCAGCTATGAATATTTCATATGTGGCTTTTGGTAAGTTTTTATCATCTCTCCACAGCCAACACTAGTTTTTCTACTTTTGTTATTTTATTGTTGACTTGTTTTACATTTAGGTTTACATTTCTTCGAAAATCATACAGATATCTGAGGTCTTTAGTCCCGTTTACAGTTAGCATTTTAAACAAGTTGCTCTTTTTCATTAGGTTGTATTGGACTCTGAACGCTTTGTCTCATTGAAATTCATATCATGGTGACATGTGTTGTATGCTATACTCACTGGCCACTTTATTAGGTACACCGTTTCAACTGCTAGCTAACACAAATATCTAATCAGCCAATCACATGGCAGCAACTCCATGCATTTAGGCAAGTAGACGTGGTCAAGACGATCTGATGAAGTTCAAACCGAGCATCAGTGTGGGTAAAAAGGTGTTTTAAGTGACTTTGAACGTGGCATGGTTGTTGGTGCCTGTCAGGCTGATCTGAGTATTTCAGCAACTGCTGATCTGCTGGGATTTTCACACACAACCATCTCAGAGAATAGTCTGAAAAAGAGAATATGTCCAGTGAGAGGTGAAAATGTCTTGTCGATGCTGGAGGTCAGAGGTGAATGGCCAGACTGGTTCAAGCTGACAGAAAGGCAACAGAAACTCAAATGACCACTTGTTACAACTGAGGTATGCAGAAGAGCATCTCTGAACACAACAACACATCAAACCTTGAAGGAGACGGGTCACAGCAGCAGAAGACCACACCAGGGTGCCTCTGCTGTCAGCTAAAAACAGGAAATTGAGGCTGCAATTTGCACAGGCTCGCCATTATTGGACAGCAGAAGATTGGAAAAGCGTTGCCTGGTCTGATGAGTCTCAGTTTCTGCTGTGACATTTGCATGTTCGGGTCAGAATTTGGCGTAACCAACATAAAAGCATGGATCCATCCTGCCTGGTATCGACGGTTCAGGTGTGGGGGATATTTTCTTGGCACACTTTGGGCCCCTTAGTACCAACTGAGCACTGTCTAAACGCCACAGCCTATATGAGTATTGTTGCTGACCATGTCCATCCCTTAATAACCACAGAGTGCTCATCCTCTGATGGCTGCTTCCAGCACAATAAAGCACCATGTCACAAAGCTCAGATCATCTCAAACTGGTTTCTTAAACATGACAATTGACTCAAATGTCCTCCACAGTCACTGATCCCAATCCAATAGAGCACCTTCTGGATGTGATGGAACGAGAGATTCAGATCTTGGATGTGCAGCAGACAAATCTGCAGCAAGAATTAAGACAATTCAGAAAGCAAAAGGGGATCCAACCTGATACTAACAAGCTGTGCCTAATAAAGTGGACGACGAGTGTATATATTGTGTCTATTTATTGTATTATTTTATGATGTTGGTTGTGTGTGATTTTGGTTGTGTTGACTCCTGCTGCTAAAGTGTACAATAGACCTTTTTCACAGACTTGTGATAGCAGGAAAAGCACAGGTGAAACTGATAACATTAACGATGGCTCAGTTCCATTAAGTGTCCCAGAAAGTAAGCCAGCGTGGACAATACCAGAACCTCTCCTAAGTGGAATGTGGCCTTCATTACTGTTACTGAATAGTTTTTTTCTCCACACTATGACATGTTGAAAAAAAAGGCCTATTCAGACCACAGCGAGAAATTCTTTGGAAAACAGAACAAAAGGGGAAGAAGAGGAGATGATGTAATTTACCGAAGGTTGAGAGTTGAGAGGGTCAAAGGGGCGGAGCTCCTTTCACATGTCGCAGCCCTGCAGCGCTCAGCCTCCCAGCCTGCAGGACAGAGGAGGAAATCATGAGGTCAACAGAGGCCACGATGTACATTATATAGCAATAAACCAGTGAATGTAAACATGTTAAAGCCCAGAGATGTGCGAGGATGAATCTGTGCAGAGTGTGGACAGTTATATTGTTTTCTTGATAAGATACGGCACAGTTTGGTTTGTTTGATCGGCACAATAAGAAGAGGCGACAGGAGAAGATAAAATGCAGGTTATAAATGTGTCTTCTTTATAATAACACACATTTTTTTAAGCCTTTTAACAGAAAACTTTTCACAGAAGTAATCTGAGAGCTTTATTTAGTGTTTAGTGTGATGTGTTTTTTTTTTTTTTAATTCAGTGTTTATGAAGTTAAACATTAAAGATGTCAAAGCTCTTTTTTTGTCTGTTCAGCCCATGGTGGCTATTGTTGCTTATTTGGCTGGCTACTTTTTCTATTAATACACCTATTTATGCAACATGAAAAAACATGCTGCTGCTGCTGCTGACAGAAATGTAGGACATATCATTTCCAGAGAAAGGCCTGCCAAAGAAGAGCATTTAAAATAGCAAACGCAGGAGCTTTTATGCACCAGATAAAGGTTGAGTTTCAGTGTGTAGAGTGAGCAGAAGTATGCATGTCACATTTGTAGATGAATCTGTGGATAATTACCAACTAGCATTAGTCATTTTAGCGCTATGTGTTGTTACTATCACAAGATGCATCAAAGACTAACTTTGGTGTTAATTTGTTAAAAATTACACCACCGGCAGAGTTGAAGACATGAAGAGTGAGTGAGTTTAGAAAGATGAGAAAGATGGAAACAGATTTGAGCTGAGCATTTCTCAGAGGTGAAAATCATCTCGGTGGTTCAGTGAAATCTCAATGGAAGAAGTGAGAAGCCACATTTGTGTCCAAACTAAAGGGAGAGGAGGAAGTTAACAGTCAGTACATTTACACAATGTTAGAGAAAGTCGAATTATTGTGTTAATCTGACTAAAACTTGACTTTTAAAAACATGCAAACATGTTAGTCAGATTGAAATCAGACTAAATGGAATTTCTAAAAATCAGACCAACACACCCAGATAATGCGATTAGAAGTCGAGCTATCCCGTCATGTTATCACCTCAGTCGGACTTTAACTAGACTTGGTGTTCAGTGCATGCTCCTAGTTGGCGTGCTGGCCTCCCTCAGTGGTTCGGGATAGGGACTGTTCATTATTTATTAGGTGGGAGGGGTGCTATAGTACAGTCCCATAACACCGGCATAGAAGCTAAACAATGCCCTGCGATATGGAAGCAGCAAAACATATTTTCGCCACCTAAAAAGATCAGTGTTTGTGTACACTACATTTGGATATTTTCTCCTCTTTACCTCCCACAACAGCTGATGGAGGCAGCGGTAGAGCAGCAGCTCTGCCATTCAGTGAAGTAGAATGACTTTCTCTCAGTAGAGTCTGGTGTTTTTGATATAACAGTTTCAAATCAGCGTCAATAAGGGCTGTCTTAGGGTATGGTAAAGCGGTAAAAATATTCTAAACATAGTATAAACTTAAACTGATATTGACTCTTTAAGGTGGCTTAATAACTAATCAATGAAGGCAGAGTTTGCTCAGCGCTGTTAGATTATATGTATGTGACACAGCGGATTTCTACTCTGAAGTTATTGTAAATAAACAGTTATGATTGTAATTCAGTCTACATCATAGACCGTATAAATATTATAGATCTATAGCAGCGGACATGCAGTTTGGGGGGTACGTTTTCTTTAAAAATGACCCAAAAAATTTTGTGGTGGAAAAGAAACTCAACCAAAAAATGTATATATTTTTTAAATCAGAAAAAAATATTTAAAGACAGAAAAAAATCATAAAATCAAATATTTCAGTGTTTTTTTCCCTACAATTAAGCCCTCAATGTCCTTAAATACAAGAAACGCACCTGGTTTTAACTTATTGCACCTTAATCTTATAATATGTTTTATTTAATTGTGTTTTAAACCCATGTTATTTACATTTTGTCAAATTAAATATGTGGTAATTTCTTTTACGTGTGGACCTTAAGTTATCGACCGAGGAGAAATCTGGAGCCAGTGGCTGGACCAGTTGGGAACCAGTGCTCTACAGAGCTGCTCCTTCGACTCCACCCAATACGGTTAAACTCCGCCAATGAGATGCTTCCTGCCTGCGGAGCCGCTCTCCGCATCAGTTAATGTTTGTGAAACCAAAACTCCAATCCTCCATTAGAGAGGAGGCCACAGAGCAAACTCCTCATCAGACCGAGCTCTTTTTCAGACGGGGACATGATGAAACACTGAGCAACACCAGCACGAACACACACACACGTGCACACACAGACACACACAAACACCCGCACACACAGCAAGAACAATGCAGACCTACTGTTCAGCACCTGTAGAAAACCAGAAGAAGGCAGCTCAAACTGACCCGGGTTCAGTGATTCGAGAACAATGCCGTAATGCGTTCTCTGTGGATTGACCTCAGGCACACAAGAATGAGGAAATGAGGATTGGCTGGGCGGTTATGACACTGCCTTTGGCATGCCACATGGAAAACTGGTATTTGGCACACAGAGCAAGGCAGCTGACACTTGTCAGACACAAACAGCGTTTTGAAGAAGATAACAAACTGGTGGAACAAATGTAATAATCCCAGCAAGCCATGAATATATGTTTGCATTTTTATCATTAGGTTTCAGCAAAGAGGAGGACTGTGTGAGATACACTGAAGGTTTACATTAGGATTAAGATTGTGTATCTAATGTCCGCAGTTTGTTTGTATCAAACATGCAACTGGTCCAGGTGCTGATCATGGATACTCACACATTACATTTATATTTTAGGTTATATCCCTGTACTACACTATATTACTGTATTACTACCTTGTATTTTATATCTTATACTATAGTAACCCTTTGAAACTTGGGCAAATTGGATTGATTTCTGTCAAAAGTATGAAAAGACAGCAATGAGCAATGCAATGACCCCGAAATAGACATGAAATAAGTAAAAATTACAAGAAAATTAACTAAAAATTGGCAAAGAAAATAGAAATAAATAAAAACTGAATAAAAAATAAATAAAAATTAAGTATTAAATACCTGAAAACGCTTCTTAAAAATTAGAGCAATTTTCTAATAAATAAATAGGTATATATATATATAATTATGATCATTACAAATAGAGTTCTCTGGAATTTTTTCCAAGCTTTTTTTGACAATAATTTTCTAAATCTCCTAATTTCTTTAAATTTGCAGGACATTTCTTTCCAAATTGCTCTTAGCTTTTTCCCCCAAGTGTTTCTAAAAGAAATCAAACAAATTTCCAAATTTTGCATACTTGTGAAAGACATCTGGATACACAAGAAAAGTGATGTTGATTGAGGTTTCAGTGGGTTAAGTAACTACTGACTCATTTATGCGTTACTCATAAATTATGTGCTATATAATAATTCTGTATTATGACCAACACTGACTATCATTACTTCATAATAATATATATTATTCTGGTGTTTACAGTAGATAGTATCATATTACTCTTACATATACTATTCTTTGCCGCCACTAATTACACCATTATGTGACTTTGCTTGAAACTGTATTGTACTAGTTTAACTCTTTGAAACCTGAACAATTAGTTGTTTTTTTTTTAAACATGGAGGGAAATGGTGGGGACAAACTTGGCCAGAAATTCCCCACAAATTGCATGATATAATTAATGTTCGACAAAAATATTATCTAAAAATTAGTTTTACAGAGAAGGGAGGATTGTTAGATTTTTTTTTTTTTTACAATTATTAATTATTATTATGATTATTTTCAGGTAATTTTCTTTCAACTTTTTATCTAATTTCTTGCTAATTTTTGGGCCGTGTCGTGTTCATTTGCTAAAGGTTGTTTTAGAAAGAAACCAAACCAATCTGACAAAGTTTAAAAAGGTTAAAGAAGCACATTTATAAGCCATTTTAAGCAAAGATCGTGCGATAGGACCACAACCAAGACTTTTCACTAGATCAATTTTGCTTTTTGTTTACGGAACAAAATAAGGCAGGCATCATGCCGACCCAGTGTGGGATTTTAGAAAACATGTCAGCGTTCCAGAAGCAAAAGAGACGTGATGTGTAAAACAACAGCTCAGCCTCGAATGTGACATATAACGCATGTGTCAGGCAGCACTTGGAAACAATAACAATGACATAATATGGCAAAAACACTCATTAACCTTCTCTATTATATGGCGGCTGATCTCATCCTCTGCTCAGTCAGTAAGGAGCTCCTGGACCTCACTGGATATGTTTACATGCACACCAATATTCCCCTATTTTTCCGAATATGACAATATTCTGAATTTGATGTGGGTCGTATAAACAGCATATTCTGTTTAAATATTCTGAAATAGGACATTCTCCAAATTTTACTTTTTCTGATTAAGACATGGGATATGTTGATGTTATTCAGGTTTTAAGAGCATTATTATCTATACAGCCAATGTGGAATATGTGTCTCAATTAGGGTTTTTACTGCAGTTTGCGACACACAGCCTATTGTATGTTTACAGTCGGCTCCGTGTGTTGTCATGGATACATTGTACACAAACCACACTGCTCACTGCACACTCCATTTAGACGCCTACCAAAAATAAGCCTGCCTAGCAAGTGGGATACATAAACAAGACTCAAATGCGATCACATGCAACAACATGTACGCGAGGCTGGACTACCGACCACAACAAACAACAGAGAAGCTCACATCACAACACACACAATAGTTGCTCCAATATTAATGTTCAGAACTTTGTATAGATCTCCTTAAGTACTCTGAAACTGTATATATACTGCTTGCCTTGAAATTTTGAGTTTAAATACTCTCGTACCGACCCATCACAATGCTTATTTACAATAATATCCAAGTAAAAAAAAAACCCTACATCATGCACATAACATGAAATGGCACCAAGCAAACGCTGCCTCAATTGGTTAATTTTTAGCTACCAAAAAAGGCCTTCCTAGAAAATTAAATAACACTATTAGTGTATGCCATATTTAGAATTTTTTTTTTTTTTTTTACAATATTACCTTGCTGTAAGACCGCAATGTCCAACAGGGAACCAAAGTCATTATCTCTAAGCCTCAAAGGCTCCCTTGAAAAAAAAAAGTAATTTTACTTCGCAGAACATTGGAGTTGTTGGTCTACCACTGCCTCGATCAGTTAGTATGTGAGAAAATATTACAAATATCTTACAAATACAGCTTACAAATATGTTTTCTTTCTGCCCTGTCCACGGCAGTGTATTGCTGAGCTTTTGTGCTGGTAGATTTGGTTTGTCAAAGACGCAATAATAGCTACACAGTACATAAAATAAGCACAGCAAATACATCGGAAAGGTCAGAGCATCGTGTTGAACTGTTTATCTTTAAACGTTACAGTTATAGCTGAAAATTACAACAGAAATTAATAAGTTTGCTGAATTCACATATCTTCAAAATTAAAATAAATTGCCAGTTGTCTACCCAGAAGTGATTGTTGTTGATTTGGTCTATACTTTAAATTTTTATCTATACATTTTTTTAAAACATACTTTTCCCAATTCATCTGTATTTATTCATGTTCTTGTGCTGTTGCAGCACCTGGATTCCCCAAATGGCAATCAATAAAGCCTCATCTCATCTTATCGGCTATCATTTTGTCAGAGAAGCTATATTCATCCAACTAGCCTATTTCATAGTGTAAACAAGACCGTAAAATATGAGCACACTCATTCATCTCCACCTTCTCCTTTAATCTCCTTTACAGCGCTCCTCAAGGTATTTGCCATCTTTAAAAGGTAAATTTGCACGGCGAGATCGATGCACACACACACAGGTTCTTATTTATATTTGTTCATACTCCTGCTGATATAGGAGCCAGGCGTGCCTTCATCCAATAACAATCCTGCAATCATTTATTGTGTGTTGGTTCAACATAGGCTTGGTCCAAAGGTCTCCGCGCTCATAAACACACACACACAGGCAGAGTTCACTGTAAGGCAACTGGGAAGCAAAAGGAAATTGCTTCAACTCACACGACTGTGGGTCAATAACCACCAATAACCATTGGCTTTACGTTCAGACAGCAATCCATTTAGCCCTTTGTAAACAAGACTACAACCGCGGCTTATGTAACAACTACAGCAAATACATACTGACAAAACAAACATGCACGCTTGCATTCGTGGCGTGGTGAGATTATGGTTGTTTGTGCATGACAGAAGTCACTTTTACTTATATAAACCAATCTAAATGCCCTCTAAATATCACAAAAACTTCTTCTCATTCAGAGCCATATTCATACCTACAACTGACCCTCATATTAGTGTATTATTACTGCACCAGAGCAATTATCATAGTACTGTGTGGGCATAGAAAATGCTAAATAAAAATAACCCTGTATCCTTGTAACAGCTTATATAACAAAGGGCAGGGTATTCAAATGAATGTGTATCATGCCATAATGTACTGAATCATTGTTATATTCTCCAGCTGCAACTAAAGATTATTTTATTATTGATGAAGCTCACATTTATTTTCTCACTTAATGGATTTTTTTTTTTTTAGTCATCAAGGCCGTCACAATTTCCTATAGTCCAAGGTAAAATCAAATTGTTTGTTTTGTCCTGCCGACAGTTTAAAATCCGAATATTCAATTTACTATCATGTAAGATAAAGAAAAGCAGCAAATTGTTACAACTGAGAAGCAATAACAAGAATCTATTTTATATTTTTGCTTGAAAAATTACTTTGACAATTGCTCAGTTGTCGAAAATAGTGGCAAATTAATTTTATGTAAGTCAGCTAATTGATTGATTAACTTATTGTTCCCACTCTCCTATGTTCAACATGGTAATATAATGATTTGTAAAAATCTGACTATGGCCATTTTTGTCATATAGTATCACTATGAGGGGTCAAAGGTATATAGGAGTTATTATACTTTTACAAAAAAAGTAGCAAATTAATT
Source organism: Plectropomus leopardus (assembly GCF_026936395.1). Lineage (NCBI taxonomy): Eukaryota > Metazoa > Chordata > Actinopteri > Perciformes > Serranidae > Plectropomus > Plectropomus leopardus. Next base: position 37,726,498 of record NC_142178.1, on the reverse strand, counting down.
TTCTGTCAGTCAAATAATTGATCAGTCAACTAATCATTTCAGCTATCTGATATTAAAACATGGTAACAGAATGTGTTTGTTGTAAAAAAAAAAAAAAATTGCAGAAAACAAAAAAAACACCTCATATTATAGAGGGGTCAAAGGTATATAAAAGTTATAATTATACTTGAAAAATTATTTTCTGACAATCAGCTAATCATTTTGGCTCTCCTATATTTCAACATGGTAATACTATATTTTTGGTAGAAATATGACAATGGCATTTTTTGTCATATAGTATCACAATAAGGGATCAGAAAAGTCATTATACTTATAAAAAGTAGTTGCAAATGAATTTTCCGTCAGTCAACTAACTGATTTATCAACTTGTTTTGGCTTGCCACTATTTCAACAAACAATCTGTTTGTTGTAAAAATATGACTTTTTTTATGGCATTTGTTGTCATATAGTATCGCTATAAGGGTTCAAAGGTATATAAAAGTTATTATACTTTATCATTAATCCTCTAATGAGTAAGGGTGTTTACGTGTATCAGACACTTATATTCAATGCTATTTTAAGACCTTTTCAAGATGATTTTTAACCAGATTAAAGAGGGTTTTTGGGACTAATCATTTGGCTGGCACAAGGAAGTGTTTGGTATTTTTGCCTAAAAAATGACTTAAGCAATAACTCAGCTGTCATAAATAGTTGCAAACTAAATTGCTTTTAATCAACTTATTGTTTAGGCTCGCCTTTATTTCAACATGGTAATATAATGTGTTTGTTGTCAACATGTAACTATGGCAATATTTTGTCATATAGTAGCACTGTAAGGGGTCAAAGATATATAAAAACGTATCAAAAATACTCCGATGAGTTTGGTTTCTCAGGATGTCTCAGACATTTGAATCTGATATGTTTAACGACCGTTGATTTTTAACCAGATTTAGGACCATTTTTGGACAAATCATCTGTCTGGAACAAGAACTGTTAAGTTTTTTTGCTTATAAATGACTCCGTTTTTTTTTTGGTTTTTTTTTAAAATAAAGCTGCAAAATCATTTTGTCAGCCAACAAATTGATTAATCAAGTATTTGTTTCTGCTCTCCTTTATTTCAACATGGTACTGCAATGTGTTTATTGAAACAATATCTGGCAGTTTTTGTCATGTTGTATCACTGTAAGGGGTCAAAAGTAGATAAGTTATTGTACTTCGTTATTAATACTCTGATGATATTAGTTTTTCAGGACGTTCACAGACAGCAGACACTTGCATTTATTGCTTTTATGGACAAATTATCTTATTCTTATTCAAGCATTGCAGGGAAGTATAAAGGTAAATAGTGTATATGTGGTCTCCTGCAGAGGTAGGTTTCATGTAGGATTATGATTATTAAAGAGTTAGGTTAATCTACATTTAACCAACTGTTAAGTGCAAAATGTTTAAGTGTTTACCATGAGCTAAATGCAGTTTAAAGTCAAAAGACAGTATATCAGGTTTAAAGATCTGTAACATCAGAAATGTGGACTTTTTATGCAGAAGGGCTTGACTCATTTTATGAAAAAATAAAATAAAATAAAATAAAATAAAAGATGGATTCAGTGAAATCAGATTAAATGGTTGTAGCAATTCTGACAAAAATAAATAAATTTAAAATTATTTGACTTTTAAGGCCTAATATTTGCAAAGGACCCTGTTTCTAATAACCTTTTAGTACTTTAAATGTGTTTCTATCCCATATTGTGCCAGTACTCTAAAAACTTACAGTAACTTATATAGAGTGACTATAGCTGACACTAACGCACATCCAAACATGTGGCAAACACATCCGAGAGTGAAAGCAAGTCATGCTGACTGTGGACCATGAGGCAAATTAGGAGCATGAGCAGTCTGACCAGACAATGAACCTTTAACAGCTGGAGGCCTCTTTAGAAAAAAAAAACCCTCCAGTGTGATAGAGGACAGCACGGTAATGGATGGATGGAGGTTACGCACGGAGATACGAAAGGAAAAAAAAGTAAATTAGGCAGGAGTCTGTAAAGAGGCTGTGATGGCGGAGAGTGTGCCCGAAAACAGCGAGGAGGAGACGGGAGAGCAGGGGAGGAGAGACGGTCAGGCTGTCGGTCTGTCTGGGAGGCCAATTTGCCAAATTAAAGCTCCCAAAATCTGGGCGGCGGACAAAGCTCGGTCTCGCCAGGGAAATGTCCCCTTCTCCTCTAATTAAACACCATAAAACTTCAATCACAGCAAAGAAAAACAACAAGAACAATCACCCCAAACGACCTGGATGCGCCCCCTGTCTCTCCTCTCCGTGTCCTTGGAGCTCCGTTTTCCCCCCGTAACGAAGGGAAGCCAAAGTGGCCCCGTCTGCCGCCCCTCGCCTCGCCTCGCTCCCTGTCCATCCGGTGCGCGTCCCGCTCTCTCTCCCCGAAAATAATAATAACGAAAAAAGAACACCCAGCCGATTATTTCCTCAGTGCGACACAACTGATGGGGCATGACGGTGCTGTGTGTCCGCACAGCTGGATGAACAACAGCAGAGCCAGAGCGGGGAAGAGAAGGTGCCATGGTGGCAGCCAGCAGTGTGTCCCGCATGGCACGGCGAGCCGAGGAGCCGCACTTCCACATCCAAGACCCTCTTTTTATTCTATCCCTGCAAATTCACAATCCGTGCATTTATTAAAATTTTTGCAACAAAACAAAGCTTAAATTCCTACCTAAAGCAGCCACCACGCGTCGCGGAGTATCCAGCCGAGACAACAGGGATCCTTTCAGCGCAAGACAACAATAAAAATGGGGCGCAGCTGGCAGTGCCACCGGATGTCCAATATTAATTGTTAATACGGCCGATTTGTGAGCATGTGGATCGGCTTCAGCGCACGCATGCAGGTATAAAAAGTCTCTTTTTCTGCAAAGAAAAACCGCCTCGGACTTTCGTTAAATATTAAAGTTGACGCGAGGAATAAATCACTGAACAAGTTTGGCTGCTGTTTGTCCACCTGCAGGTGCTGCTGCCGATCGGTGGTGGTGAATGTTAACAGGCCCTGGCAAGTTATCTTCGGTGTTAAATATGCTTTTATTAACACTAAAATGTAAAAGTTTACGAGGAAAACACCACCCTGGGAGCTTTTTTATCCACAAACATGAGCGCACAATTATGGGAAATGTGTGCAAAATACGTATAAATGTGGAAAATGGTTGTCGAATTGTAATTAAGCACCAGTAAAAATGTAAATATGTAAGACTGAATGATTATTTTCTTGCATGTGCATTTTTAAAAATCCAAGTTAATGTGCCTTGCATGCTACTGTGTGTAAATCCATGTGAAAGTAGCCATTTTTATCACACAACACGGTTAAAAGCAAGATATTTTTCCACTCCACGCTCAGAGTATTTGTGAGTAACTTCTCCAAACTTGACGCAAATGGATATGGCGCAAAGCTGCGCAGTGTTGTTTTTTTTTTCCTTTTCTTTTTTTTTTTTTTTTACCTTATCGCGTGTCCTCGGATGTCCCCTCGGAGTTAAGGCTCCTCCGGACCGGGGTAAAATGTCGGCCTCGGCCTCTCCAGATGATACGATTACGCACCATCCACAGACGTGAGTGGGACCCGCGTGGACGGACAGCAGCGACCGCTCAGCTAGAAAAAAAATCCCGTCTCACCTCCGCGGCCACATGCAGGAAGTTAGTTTGCAGTAGTAGCGAGCTGGCCTGTATGGCGGATAAACGGGACAGAGAAGATGGTTGTAGGACTGTTCAACACCCCCCTCTCGCCTCCTTCACCACCTCCTCCTCCTCCTCCCTCCTCTCCACTGGAGCCTACCGTTTTGGAGATGAGAGGGTGGGAGAATGAACGCACTCATCTCTCCCCCCTGAAGCCAATTTCTTTATTAATAAAGTTTTACGGGCTCGTGCAGGAGACCCCCTCTGCGCCTGACATGGTGCCGTCCACCCAAAACAAACACTTTACGCACCGGCTGCGCGCCTTCAAACTTTTTTTTTTTTTTTTTTTGTGGGAGGGGGGGGTAGAGAAGAAGCGAAAGAGTGAGATGGAGGGCGTGGATGCGTTGCGCAGGCTTTGGGCGCTCTTTGTTGTTGTTGTTGTTGTGCGCCCGGGTGTTGTGGCTGTTGTTTCCGCAGTGGTTAGCGACGTATTTTAGGTTTCGGCGCAGCGGAAAGCTACAGAAAGCAGTTGTGAGTGACTGACCTGATCGAAAAGGGAAGTGTGTCAGCTGTAAAAACAGTTGCAGCTCGCATCGGAGAATTGGGGGGCACTTGAGTTCACGAATAATCCCGTAGACGGACTGTCAATCTCGAGAGATTAGCGAGCGAGACTTCTGGACTGGCGTTTCACAATAAAGGTCGCGTTGGGTGTTACGATGCAAATTTTAAATTGTAGGCCGATATTATTAGCCTGTAGCCTACATAATATCTAATAACTGTGTTTGTATAACAAATTTCATTCAGATATTCTGTTGAACTCTTATCTTTACCATTTTTAACCATTTGAAACCTGAGCAAATTGTCTTTTTTTAAACAAGGGAAGAAGGCAAATTTAACAAGAAATGACCCCCCAAAATTAGCAAAAAATGAGTAAGACATTACAAGAAAATTGATTAGCATAGATAAAATAACTAACTAGCCTCAATAAATAAATGAATGAATACATAGATGGAAAAATAAAAATTAGTAAGAGTAAAAACAAAAATAAACAAGGACATTAACTGAAAAAAAGCTAAGATATATATATTCTGTAACTAATTTTGAATTTTTATTTCTGATAATCATTAATATAGTTTACATTTATCTCTTTTTTGATAATTTTCCAAAACTCTCTCTCTCCATCTCTCTTGCTCTTTTTAAAAAAAAAAATTCAAAAACAAAAAACAGTAATTTAAACAGTGTTTTCTAGTCACCTGTATTGTAGACGAATACTATTAGCCTATAATACAACAAAAATATCTTAGCTATTAACCTTCTTTGTAAAGCATATTACATGCAAAGATAGCACACTGATGAACCAGAGCTATGAACTCATCGCTTATATGTCACTTTTCCTTTTATTAACTCTTTGAAACCTGAGCATATTGGCTTGATTTATTTCATTATTTAATTTAATAAAAATACTACAAAGGCATATTTAACATGAAATGACCCCAAAATTAGCAACAAATTAATAAAAAGTTGACTTAATTAACAAAAAAAAGTCAAAACAAAAACAAACAAGTAAATGAAAAAAGACTGAAAAAAATCCAAAGTATTATATATTAATTAATCTATATCCACCAAGCCATGTCAAATAAATAAATAAATAAATAAATGTGCATTCAAAAATATAGCTAGTGTTACTCAACTGAAAAGTAAATTGACTCATGCAAGATGTCATGTATCAAATTTTATAATAAATTTGAAGCGTGCTTAAAATACATAAAACATAACTTTTTTGTTAGTTTTCGTGGGTCTGTGCAGCTTTTATTATGAAAAGCAGTGTCCCGCGTTTCCGGGTTGTCTCTGATGGACCGTTGACAGCTTGACCCACATAAACGACTGAAAACGAATACGGTTTGTATCTACGACACGGCGACGTCACAGGGGCGGGGTCACACGACCCGTCTTTAAGGACACCGGGAGGACCGAAGTTGTGAACCCGCTGACCCCTGCTCTTCCCCGGTTAGCTTCAGAGCGGAGTCCCGCTGGAACAGCTTCTCCTCCACACCGACATGTTAAACGGAGGAGCAGACCCCGGCAAGAGGCCTCCTCAGCGGGCTGACCACATCGCAACAGCCGCTAAACAGCCGCTCTGACGGGGTTTATTTTTGGCTGAAGAGTGATGAATGTAGTAGGCTGGGCTTATTTTAAAAATGGGATGGACGAAATATTAAAAAAGACCAAACTTTTAAACTTTTAAACTGGAGTAAATTGATTTGACTACTTTTAAAAACATAGGTAGAAAGCAAAGAGCAACCTGACAAGACATGGCCCAGAAATGAGCACGAAATGAGTAAAAAACAACAACAAAACACAAACCTGAAGATAAAGAGGGAAAAAAGAACAGTTTCAAACAAAAACAAATTGTCCCGAAACATTCCTAAAAAAAAATAAAAATAAAAATAAATAAAAGAGATAGAGAGAGAGAATTTTTGTATAAAGTCTTAGGCCACCTTAAACTTTGATATTTTAGCAAGGTCAAAAAGATATACATATTTATCTCTTATTAGTCTTTACTAAAATACAACCTCGACATAGAAAATATGTGAGTATTTATAATTACATGTTTCAAACTAAAGCCATTTGGTTATGATTTTTGTATATATATATATATATATATATATATATATATATATATATATATATATATATATATATATATATTAACAAAGTTATTTTCCTTTTTTGTCTGTGAGTTATATTTGCTTATCTATACTTTAGTATATTATTGTATTGGTGATGTTGTTTACAGTTGTCATAAGCAATGGATGATTTAACATTAAAGAATTTGTGATATTTCTTAAATATCTATTATGTAACATTCTGGGAACATTGGATTTTTAATATGAATTTTGCAAATATACCTTGATAGATTATTTTATTCATATCACCCACTCATTGTTATTCAGAATAATTTTAATCTTTTTTTTTTTTTTTGCCGTAATGCTTTTTTAGTTTATTTTTAACTGTAAAATGTCAAACCTAGACACAGTGCTCTAATAACCAAATATATTTGTTTATTTAAACAAAAAAGAATATCAATAATGCATTATTATTGAGTTATTTCTCACCACCAAATATGAGGGTATCAGACTCCAAAATCCTGCATTAGTCGTGCTGCGTTTCACACTTTATATTTAAATGCAGAGATTAAAATATGCATTATCAGGCTTGCAGCTGCTCCCTTGTGATGCAGAGAAACAATCCTCTATATTAGAGGCAGCGTTATTTAGGCCAGCTCATATAGCTGTTTGCATAAAGATTGTTAAATCTTAATGTACTGTTGCCGCAGAAAAGTAGGTTGTCATGGCGCATTAAGCCACAATTTATGAATATTACAGAGGATAAGCTGTGGGGTGTTTGTGTTTATCTGCGTCTGTCAGTTAAAGCCCATATGTGTAGGCCTGTAGGCTGTTTGTGTGTGTGTGTGTGTCCTTAAATAATGTGTATTAATTTTCATCTGTCTAAACAAAAATGTAGGCCAAGGCTTGGGTATATCATACTTAAAGGACAATACTGCCATTTTTGGTGAGTGGGCTCAGTGTAATAGTGTCCTCGCTCACTTATCTTTCTTTCTCAGTTGTGACACCCGTCGCTCTGTTGGCCAATCAGTCACATAAACACTGCTGCTTTTTCTGAATGTCATGTAGATTTTATGGGCTGTTTACTCATTAATCTGCATTCGTAATGACTGCAGCGCTGCAACACCACTCGTTTATTTTGCAGCTGTGAATTATGCATGGCTGTTTGTCCTCATCAGTGGTAATGAAATAAGTCATTTTATATAACATAATCATAATCCAGAACAACAATGTGTGCTGAGCCTGCAGGTACACATTCAACGTGTGTTAGTTTGTTTCTGTGCATTATTCAGGGATTGTTGGCTGTGCTGGAATATTTATTTAATATAAAGGAACAGTGTGTGAGATTTAGGGAGATTTAGTGGCATCTAGTGGTAAGGACTAAAGATCGCAGCTAGCTGAAACTTCTGCAGATTAGAGTTCCTTCAGTGTTCAGTGTTCAGGTTTTTAGTGGGAGCCAAATTATTCTTATAACATTCTTCCTCTCCAAAACAAATGGACCAGGTGGTTAAAACTGGTAAAAACACTGAATAAAGCAGTTTCAGGTTACAAATCAGTGCTTCTCCAGTGTTGTTCTGCATCCACTTAATACACGCATCTGCAATTATAATTCCATTATGTATTCATTATACTTCAAACGAGTTTTTAAGGTGCAAATAATTCTTTATATCACTGCCTTAACCGCAATATTTGGCGCAATATTTCAACCACAGCAATCCACTGTGCAATTTTTCAAATGTGCAATATTCTTCTAACTCTTGAATGTAAGCTAATGTGACACATATTTTAAATATTCTTATTATTACTCATTGTTGTTAATTGTAGCATTGCACACATACTTATAATTGAACTTATATATTAGTTTTATACTTTGCATTGTAGCATAAGGCTCAGTTTTATATTTTACACACTAAGCACCTTATACTAATTGTGATTTAAATATTCACATTGTGCTAATTATTTATTACAGTCTTTCTTTAAATTTCTAATTTTACATCCTCTACTTACTCAGCATATTGTATATACTTTTATTTTTTGAATACTCACATACTAGTGCAAATTGTTAACTATTACTGTATTGCAGTTTTATATTTCATAATTTTATACGCTTGTGCTCGTACTTATTTCTCCTTGTAATAATTCTCTATACTGGCATCAGAGCGACTTAAACGAACCACAATTTTCTGATGTTCAGGAGGTTTTAAACGGTAATATCTCAGACTTGCTGCTGATAATTTCCTTGTGTGTAGGTGGCACAGGTTGGAAAAATTAAGTTGGGCCTGGTTTCAGCTGCTTCACACCAATGACTGTTACCCCTTTTCCACCAACATCAAACTGGGATCATTTCGGTTCCCGCACCTACTTTTGAACTGCTGAGAGCATTTTTAACAAAAATAACTTCAAAACCTAAAATTGGTTCCTAAATAGCATAGGGTTTTTTTTGGCCTGAGTGCAAACAGTGACAATATCAATGGGTGCGTCATATTCTACAAATTGGAAAGAGAAGACAACAATGGATACATAAAATGGCAAATGCATTTGTACAGCACCTTCCTAGTCTTTTGACCTCTCACAGCACTTGATATGTCACATTCACACATTTACAGTGGTGGAGGCTTCAGTACAGGGGTCCACTTGCTACTTAGTAACCATTCACACACAGACACACACCAGTGAAACAGCCATCCGGAATTTGGGGTTCAATTTCTTGACCAAAAATGCTTCCCTATACCGACCATACCGACTGGATGTACCAGGGACTGAACCGCCCATCATCCACCCGACCTATCGCTGACCTCTGCCCCCTTTGCCCACTCCGACAAACACTTATGTCTGCTGTCAGTGTCAAAAACATGTCCAAAGATGCTATACACAACTTTTGGGGACAGAAGCTCCTTATTTCACACAGAAGTCTTTAAAGGCGTCTTCAAAATGCCCTGGTGTTAGCGTTAGCCAGCCTTTGTTTTAATGTTAGAGCTAAGCTAATCGTTTTTAGTTGGATGGGCTTTAATTGCGACCTTTTGCTACAGTTAACAAAGATGGCCAGTTCTCAAAGAACAAAAATACTAAAACTAAGTTGAACACAGGACACGACGAGGTAACGTTATGTAGCTGAAGTTGGCTATTACTAGCGGCTATTAGCTAACTTAAGCTAACGTTAGCTAGCGAAGTTTACTACAAGGCGACGTTAGACATAATGCTGCCGACATGATGTATCAGGTTATATATACTTTTGCTAACACGATGTTGCCTTACCTTAGAAGAAATGTCGACATCGTTGACATGTTTATCTTCTTTACATTGAGCTGAGCTTCATCCAAAAAGACATTTTTCTCTGTTAATGTGAGCTTTACGGAACCGGAGAAGATAAACTCCATTCCCTAACCTTTCAGGATACCTTGAAATAGTGGTACATTTACCCCATGCACATAGTTTGAAAATTTTTGAAGTTATAGCCTCATAAACTAACATTAAACCGCAGGAAAATTGATATTTCTGGTGCTTTTGTATGGAGGTCTGCAGATGTTGCAGTGCGTCGTGTAGCTGCACGAAACGTGATTGGCTCGTGGCGTTTGAGGGCGGGGCTTAGTGATAGGTCAATTAAGGTGGCATCCCAGGTGTCATTAATGAATTTATCAGCTGAAGGAGATGCCATCACACAGCCTGTCCCCCTATTTTTGTTTTTTGGTATTATAAATACTTTGGGATCATCATCACTAGTATCTTCAGATTGGACTGTGGAAATCAACCTGCTACAATCAACATTTAAACTCATTAATTTTTTAACTCAAAACTCATCTGCTTATTGTTTCATGAGGAAAATTGAGGAAAAAAAGCTAGGGAAAAATGTATTTATAATGATCCTAAATACACATTCAAATGTTTTTGTTACAATTTTTTTTCCAGTTCATTTTCTAGTTTTTTATTATTATTTATTATTATTATTTTTCTTTTATATATATTTAATTTTCAGATAATTGTCTTGTACTTTTTTTTTTTTTTTTTTTTACTAATTTCCTGATAACACATTTTGGTCTTTTTAAAGCCAATTTTCTCTGGTTACAAAGAATTTAAAAGCAAATCATCTTATTTACAAGCAGTTAAATGTACCTTACCTTGCAAAGTCTCTTACTTTGCAGCTCCTTCAATTTTCCCCTTCAAAAAGGTTATTGAGGGAATATTTTACTTAAGGTCATTTCTGAATTTGAGTATTTGAATGGTCAAAAATTACTGTTGAGACCTCTATTCTAAGTTCTTAGTTGCAGAATACATGCAAAATATCTCCATCTGAATCATGCATGAGTGCCTCTTTGTATCACTGTGAGAATATTGAAGTGAAAGTCGACCTTGTCTTTGATTGCCAAGGTAACTCAACCAACTGCCTCAATCCTTCACCAGTCAGACACCCGTCCCTCTTCGAGGCAGAGCAACAACATCAGCAGCAGGAAGGTCAACAGGCATCGAATTTGTTTTGCTCTTTTAAACAAACACGCAGGACTCAAAGTAATACGATTAACCTTGTACATACCGAATGTTTGGAATGATAAGATATATGTGTTTATGTCTATGTCTGTACTTGTTATTGTACCCTTGTGAGATAAGAGTGCGTTTGTTTAAGGATGAAGCGTTAAAGGGGGATACTTAGCCAGTTTTTTTAACCCGCTCTGTATCAAAACAATGTGTTAGTATGTGTGAATGAACTGTGATAAACTTTTTCAACCTAACCAGCAAAACTCTGGTAATTATAATAATTAGATCTACAATTTTTGGACTTTTTCCCTATTTAAAAAATGTTTTTAATAATCTCTCTACCTCTATTTACATGATTTCACCATCTATTTAAATCACCATCATTTACAAATTTATTGCATTTTTTGGGGATTTCTTGCTGGTTACCTTTTTCTCCCTGTTTTTGAAAGTAATCAGACCACTTTGCTCACGTTTTAGAATTTAAAACGCACATGAGAGGGTCTGAATTCAGTACAAGAAAACTAATGTCGATCAGAAGTTTCAAAGTGTTAACTGTAGTACCAGAGTATTTCCTGCTGGCACGCTGCCATTGTTGTTATACGAGTTTGAATTACCAGCAGGTGCATTTACTGGTGTGGTGTTACGCAGTATATTCTGATAGTTGCAGGTTTTCTACCTCTGTTTTCACCAATTTCAAAAGTATTTGCGTATTTCTATTGCAGAGATGACCCCGTTTTATTAAAAGGCCAACTTTCCAGCTGCGAAACACTTCTTCAAGTATTTGCTGAGTCATGCAAAGAATCTGTGTCCTTTTGTCAAATGGCTTTGCACTCAGAGATTTCCATTGAAACCAGAGTATATAAATGTGTACTGTGAATGTACTGTGTGTACTTCATTCACAATACGTGCATTCCAGTGCGCTCAGGAGGAATGTTCACAATGTCAACAGAGCAGCGTGACTGTATGAGACATATTTTTTTTTATTGGGTGTTTCACATTTGAAGCACTTACTTCACACTAATACAAGGTCACATATAGGATCTCATCTCCACCAACAATCAGATCTCTTCTTATGAAGATTTTTGTAACCATGGCGACTCCGAACACACACAGAAAAATCTATCACTGTCTCCGTTTGTGCTGCCAGGAATATTTAACAGATAAGCAGCAGCCAGTTATCAAAAGAACAGATTTAAAAGGAAAAGAAGCCCAAGAATGTTTTTTATTAAGGGACAGTTTACACGCAGCATGTTTGGAGGGGTTTATAAAAGTGTGGAGCGTCCACTACTTTCAGTTCAGTTTGTTTGGCCGGGTGAGAACCGTTTGTTGGACGATGATTCACTGACACTGACTTTGCCAGCTAACTGAAGCGCACAGCATGATGAGTGGGACTGGGAATGAAATCCAAACCAACAACGGAAACAAACCCAAAAACACAAGGGTTAATGGGTCCATCTGGTTAATGGTCGGAAATCCCAGAAGACAGAAGAAAACGAATTGAGTGCAAAACCACAGTCTGGACAGATGCTCAAATTTTTCTTCTTGCGCTCTCCACTGGTATGGACACCAAGCACCAAAACACAACTCTGCGGCTGAGCTTCAGTTAAGGAACCTGTGGTGTCAGATATGTGTGGGCTGAGGATGTCACGAGAACTGTTACTTTATTCAGCTTTCAAGTGGATGCCAAAATTTTGAAAACCTGACTGGATTTGTTTTGCTCCAGGACAGTAGGCAGCGGAGATGCAATTCCTCCAAACCTGACGGGGCAGCATATACGCCTACAGTTGTTTTAGTCTGCTGTTAAATGCCAGAGGAATAAAAAAAACACCACCAGACGCAAATTTGTGCATCCGTGTTGCCTAAGCTGGTTGGATTGGTTAGGTTCAGGCAACAGGAGTGGGCTATTGGTTAGGATAAAAATGTCAGGGTTTGCCAATCAGAGGCACATAGTAATTTTAAATCCAACAAAGGGACTCTCTCTGTGCATGGGGGAGGCTTCCCGGTAGCATGTAAACACTGGCATGCACATACTGGCTTTTTAACGCTTGTTTTAACGCTTGCATGAGGTGGTATTTCAGGTGATTCGGAAAAGCCATATATCTAAAAAAAACTTTTCTAGGTCAAATGATGTTATGGCTACGTGCTTGTCAGTAGGAAAGGCTCCCTCATGATGCAACAGGAGCTACGAAGGGCTGTTATCGCATCGCAAAACTCTTCAAAAGTTGAGCAGATCATCCGGGGGTTTTGGATCCACAATTCCTCTTTGAAATCATGGACTATCCCTCATACATGGCCACTCCCACATAAAGGGACTCGACTTTCCATTACTGTTTGCGTAACACGCCTACGTCGCCTTCGATTGTAAATAGTACCTTCTACAGAAATAAACCTGCTAATGTTTTGAACATCCATCATCATGGTTACTGGAACGTTATCGCCAGAGGAGAAGTCGCAGAACATCACCCAATGAAAACGCAGTCATCTCACAACTGTTTTTTATTCGACATTTTGAAAATATCACTTAAGTTTTGCACAAATCTGTGATAAGCAGCACTGTTGAAAAAGGACTGCCGACGCGTACATTATATGTAATACTAAAGGCTGATGCTGTTGTGTTAAACATCGCGTCACTTTTGATTCCACTATGCCGGCATGCTATCTACATCGACACACTGGAGCAGAACGCCGATTTGTGTAAAAATGCAAAGACGACGTAAGGAGGGGACTTTGTAGCGTCTCTTTAGCATTATCTGTGTAAGGGCTTTTGATGTGTATCTCCACTTTTATAACTGACACTCAAATGCTGTACAGTGTATCCACTTTTAGACGCACGCCACCACCACAACTACCAAAGAGGGCTGGAGGAACAGATACAACGCAATTTGGTCTTTCTAAAAAGTAGCTGTATATTGATTTTGATTCTTTTTGGCTGAAGCAAAGTGGTTTTAGAGAGGAGGACAGGGAGGAACAGTGCTGAGGTAGGAGGGAGGGGGCTCTCAGGGTTGAAAATGGGGAGTAGGAAAGGGGAGATGCAGTTGTGGTAGTGGCTCGCAGCTGTGACACTTAAAGCGATCAGGAGGAGGCAGGTCTGTCTCACCAGCATCCCATTCAACGCAAATGTTAAAAAATGGTAAAATATGAAACCTTTTTGAAGCAAGCTGTGGACCCGAAAACAAACACAAACTATGAAGTGTTGGTGACTTCCCCTCCAAGCATGACACGAACTACATCATTGACCTTGAAAACACAAGTTAACTGATAATGTTCAGACTACTTTATAAGCGCTAGACCAGAAATGCTGCACTGACAGACACCAACAGATATAACATTGACCTTTTGACCTCCACCGACCTAATTTCCAGTTGGTGGCACACTGACGTGCACACTCACACTCAAATGCATGTGTACAGATTAACATGTGCCCACTGTCGCATACAGTCTGTACAGTACAGTTGCTGTACATGTAATTACAATGATTAATCTTGTTCTTATAAGCGTTTTGAGATTTGAGGCCAAAATTGTACTGTGACTCAACTAAATAAATACATTAAATAAATTATAATGAGAGAAAAGCTCTTTTTTTGCAAACTCAGCAGGGGCGGAGCAGTGGGGTGGCCTGTAGGGCCCCAGCCCCATATATTTTCTCAGACCTCTCCCCCAAATCTATGCTATTTCCTAAACATTAGGAAAAGGACAGATGGTTGGACGGGATCATGGGAAGGACGGGTGTGAAATTTCAACAATGTGTAATGCTTAATTATTTAAAAAGCAGCTAGCAGCAGGTGGCTAACTCAAAGAAGAACAATGGATGTAAATGTCCGAAAATTGGGAAAACAATGAAGTTCAGGAGCTCCTTAAATCCTCCTAGCAGAGGATAAGATCAGCCGCCATGTAACAGAGAACGCAGATGATTGCTTTTGCCATGTAGGGGTGGGCGATATATCGAATATACTCAGTGTATTGTGGCTTGATTTATGCAAAACATAAAATGACTATATCAGAGACATTGAGTATAAATTGTCAGATCATAATTTCTAATAAGAAAGAAATGTCCCCTCATGTAACAAGAAATTCGTAGAATTATAAAATTATTCTTTTTTTCAAAGCAGGGGGGAAATGCCCATTCAGATATATTACTAATTATCATAATTATGTATTTTTCATATGAGCCTTGCCTTTGCTTCATTTTTTTACTGTTCTCTTTTTTGTTCTAATTTTTTGGTAATTTTCTGTTTTGTTTTGTTTTTTTTTTTACTAATTTTGTGATATTTTTTGGGTAATTTCTTCATTTGTTGCTCATGCCTTTTTCCCCATGTTTTTGAAAGAATTTGTTTCCCAGAATTAATAATTTTGTGTTTGAGAAGTTTACATTAGTTTAAAGGAGATCCTAAAATATACATTGTGCATCGCGATAGCCTAAAAATACTGCGATATTATTTTAATGCCATATCGCCCAGCCCTATTGTCATTATTGTTGTTTAGAAAGGGCTGCCAATGCTGATGTTATAAGTCAGGCTAGATTCAGATGATGTTATGTGAAACTTAACACCTGTCATGGCCCTTTTGATTCTGCGACGCCGGCATGCTGTCTTAAATCACACACTGGAGCAGCATGCTGTTTGGTTTTGCATAACAATGCAAAGGAGCATAAAAAAAGGGACACCGTAGCGTGATTTCTGTGTGTAAAAAGGGTGTGATGTTGGTTTGCAATCCTCCAAAAGTTTAATCTATTTTAACTTTTCACTGCTGCTGCACTAAAAAGCAGCTGCACATTCAAACGAATGAAAGGAGTGCCTTTTTTGCCACCAATGTTGAATTTGCTGTGAATTCACTCCAAAAGCAGCTTCGTCTCTGCTGCTGAAAAGATGTGCGGGGTCACTCTGCCTTAAAGAGTTCCTCACCCTGAAAAAATGCACTGGCTGAAGTTTAACTGAGGAATTTGCTGTAAAGGCTGACTATAAAGAAAAGTACTTGAGAAGGATTTTTTTTTCGGGGGGAATGAGGATTAAAAGATTTCGAGATAGTGGATATTATCACCAAATCTATCAGCGTCTACCAGCAGCCTTCGATCCAAAGACATGTCCCTACAGTACATCTGTACACAAGCAGGCAAGAACGGGCAGGATTTCATCAAAAGGGGTCGAGTGGAAAGGGACTGAATTGGGCGATGAGATCACCATGGCAACGAGAACCTCCGCGGTGTCGAGCATGAGGGGAGTGTGGGAGGGAGTTTCATGCTGAAGTGGTCTAAAGTGGAGGGAATCGCTCTTCACTTTTATGGTTTCGGGAGATTCTCATGGCCGTGGTCCAAGCACTCACAGTAATGAACTCTTCTTACACACACACACGCACACACGCACGCACGCACACACCATTACATCACACATAATAACAGTTATATAACAAGACCGTGCGGACACTGAGGTAATCACAACGCGCTTACATCAGTGTCCGCGGGCCAAATAAATACAAATACTTAAAAATTCATGTTCCCTGATGGCGGAGACACAGAATGTAAACAAACAAAAAGTAAACTAAAGATTGCACATTTTAGGGAAGGAAGATTAACGTCTACTCCTAACAGATGATTTCACTGGAAATCTTTCACACACACGAAAAACACTCAATGCTTTCCTAATTTTTTTTTCATTTGTTCAAAAATCCTGCAGACTTCAGACTGTGTTGTACTAAGGTCACAAGATGAACTATTATTCATTAAAACCTCACTTTAAATGTTAAATCGCAGATACTGTGCATCAAGGTTGCAAAGAAAACTGACTTTTAAGCTTTTTTCGGCTTCAGATTGTGTGTGTGGGAATGCTTCATGTTTAGGAGTTATGCTGAAATAAAAGTCCAGCCAACCACAGGACAGGAACGATGATCACGTCGCACAGTCCTGGAACAGAGAGAAAAACAGATGTCAGCCCGAGCAGAAACGTCCTTAATCGTGAGCATTACTTATGAGCCTGACTATTGACTGTAAGGATCAACACAAGATGTCAAAGAGCTCGGTAATCTAGAGCACTTCGTGATCCAAGAGCACGAGTGGCTCGGAGTAAACACGCTTTTCAAAAATCATGAAAGTGCCATTTTTTTCATTTCACTCAGCTCATTTTTTTCATGGAGCTGATAAATATTTATGCCTGAATGCCACTTCTGTCACTGTAGACAGATTAGTGGCAGGGATTTTTTTTCTCCACGCTGCATTCTGAGAGAGAAATATGGAGTGGTTTTTAAATTGCAAAAAGGCGAGTACAGTACGCCACCGGAGCCAAGAAGCCAGCAGAAAAGAAAATAGACAAAAGTATAATTGCTCTCATTTTCTTTCAAACCTTTCAACACCTTTCTTCAATATTTTGTGTCCTTTTCTTATTTTTTGTTACTCTGTGAATATTACGTAAAATGAAGTGACAGTAAATAACAGTAAAACAGCAATAAGATAATATGAAACTTTATTTATCCAAATGGAAATTGTTGTGCAACAGTTGCAAGTGGGAGTGCAAACACAAGAATGCACACATAAAAAGTGAATTTCCACAACATGCCTCCATGAGTCGGTCAAACTGCATTTGCAGTTTACATCCATGTCTGTTCAGACTCATGACAATTTACGACGCTTTAAATATGGATGTTGCTGCAAAGAAGCGGAAAACCAGAAAAGTGTTTTTGCAGAACTTTCTGATGTCACAGTGAAGTTGATCTTTGACCTTTCCGATAGAAATCGCCATAACTCCATCACTTTATCCTATCGGACATTTGTGTGAAATTTTGTCATATTTAGTGTATGACTTTTTGAGTAATGACCAAAAACATGTTCTGTGAGGTCACAGTAACCTTGGACCACCAATTTCTTATTAGTTCATTGTGGCCAAATTTAAGCAAGTGTTCTTGACATATCGCGTTCACAAGACAGACACAAAGCCACAGTGATCGTGACCTTTGATCACTAAAATTTAAACAATTCATCACTGGGTCCAAGCAGACATTTGTGCCAAATTTAAATTTCCTCAATGCGTTCTTTAGATATTAAATTTACAAGAATGGGAAAGAGAGACAACTCAGCAACTCAGCTGTCTCAGCACAGAGGTATAAAAACCTGTGAAAAAGGTGTGAATAAAGTGCAAATCCAAAATATATACAATACCAAAATCAGGTTAACATTATAAATCATAAAAGTATAAACAGAACAACACAATAGGGATCTCGCTAAGTGAGGCTGCATTAATTTAGGCCACTTTTGGACGAGAAAGGCCCTAATAAAAATGGAAAAGTGCACAAAAATCATCGCGTACACAGGTCCTCAAAAACAAGCGAAAACTCTGTAGTGTGCACGCCAGGCCAGTATTTGTTGGTATCACTTTGTAATGACATACCATAAAAGAACACCACGCACCTGCGCATAAAAGCGTTCTTCTAAGAAGACAAGAAGACGATGGCGAACGCACGAGAACCGACAGCGTTAATAACCTCAGCCTATTTGTCTGAAACGTAATGTGCATGTGTGAAGTGAGGCTGCGATGTCACTGTTCTCACAGGATCTGCACACTGCCGGTTTACACGGTGACAGAAGGAGTGGCGTTTTCAAAAAATTACACTTTGGAACCTGGTTTCAATAGTTTTCATATTCAGGCCCCCAAAAACGCTGTTATCGTGTGAATGAAAGACCAAACCACAACAAAAGTTTAACGTTTCATGCAAGCACCATTGCCAGCCCCTTAGTATGTAATTTTTTTCAAAATATCGCAAACATGTATACATACATGTGGTGAAACATGGATGCATAACTGAAGAGGTTTTGATTAAATAACAGCAGTTTAATGCAGGAACTATTTTCTGTCTGCCGAACTCACTGTGAATGTCACTGTGCATCTACTGCCAGTTCACCGAGCGCCACATCTCGTGCTGTCACGACCACGAGCCTCTCATCCATGAGTAGATGCACGCCTCCTTCTGTGCAGTGATACGGTTCAGAAGAAAGAAAATAGTTCCTACGTGAAACTGCTCACACCAAGGGCTGTGGATTTAGTAACCGGGTCATGATTTTTGGAAAATGACAGTACTTTTTTGTGCTATCTAGTTCCATTATAGTGGAGAGAATTCAGACATCTCTATGGACGATATCTCCAACACTCAGGAACTCACACCAAAATAATCTAGACAGATAAGCAGCACTCAGGTGAGACAACAAATATGTATTTACACATTTTTTGGGGTGAACTGTCTCTTTAAATGCTCAGAAACTCACCTTGCTTACTCCCAGAAGTAGCGCAGATACCATATAGTTTCATTTTTCAGCTGAGGGCCAAACAGAGGGTTGGCTTGAGCCAAAATGGCCACTAACCAACTGAGAAAAAAAGAGAGAAAAGACCTATTATCAACACGGAGATTTTTAGTGTTACACAGGAGCAGTGTTTGATTTGTCTCCTCAAAGAAAAGCAGCCTGGGTCTTCTTACCGCACTTTTGAGCAATACTCCGAAAGATTATATTATTGTAATAAACACCATAACTGTAAAGATAGCAAGAGCGCACCACAGGAAACAGCTCTGTAACAAGTCCGAGGAGACACACAATGGACTCGGCCAACTTTCAACCAGTTCTCAAAGCATCTGGACGTCTTAATGAGCGTAAACACCATCGTATCGTCCTGTGAATTCATCATGATACTAATGAGTTCAACCTGCAGGCTGACCTGGATACAAGCGGGGTTTTTTAGGTCTCAGTGGACTCGGCAGTTGTAAAGCAGTTTTCAGCGCTCACGTCCACAGTCTCTGCAATAATGGTGGTGAATATAATGCGTTTTGGACCTTTGTGCATTTGAATTAGCAATAATGATAAGATGAGTATATGTTAGGTTTCTACAGTCTCCCTCCTCACATCCCAGTGAGTCATATGTTGTTTTTTCTTTTAACTTTAGTACACTGATAAGGCTTACTGTATATTGCATAAAAGCATCTTTAAGATATAACATCAGTGATCCATATTATCTACTTAATGACTAATCAGCGTTCTCCAGTTACTGCATATATTGTGTATAATGCAGCAATTTGATCATCAACATTATGGATTTCCTCTTTATCGCTTTATCACTCTACTTCAAGCTCCTTCACCTCATCCAGGTTCATAATTTCCAAACTAAAGCTAAAACCGCGTTGACTTTTTAAGTTATCGAATCTAATTTTGCCTCATGGTGAATTGATTTCCCCCCCGAAAGAGCCGGGGCTCCACCTAGTGGTGCAAAACTAATCCTGTGTGCAAATCCAATTCCTCTAATGTTTTATGCGCATAGTCATAGTTGCAAAAAAACATCACTATTCCAGATCATTTTCCAGACTTTTTTAAATCATAATTTCCTCAAAAGACAGACTCAGACTTCCATGAGCGAGTTTGTTTTTTAGATTATCTTTGTCAGAGAGTAAAAGCTCAGAGAGTTGTCGTTTTTTCAACACACAATCAACAAAAAAATGCTACTTGTATCCTCTGGTAGTCAATAACTCTAGCTTGCATCTACTGTTCACAGCCGGCACTTTCTCTTGCTGGATGCCCTTTGAGTTGGACAAATAAAGTTGTCCTCTGTGTGCAGGGACCATCTGCAAAAAGCTGCTGCAAAAATATTCAGTAACTTCACACATAAATGGTCTCCTGTCGGCTTTTCGTAATTCTGGTGAATATTCTTTGGAGAAAATATTCATTAAATTCACTCTTATACTGTGTATCTGCCTAATATTCAATTCACTCTCAGAATATCGTTGTGTTGTTTTTTAATGAGCAAAATGTTCTGAAAATTCAAAGTAGACAAACAGTTGTTAATAAATTTCGCTGAAATATTCTTCTCTTTTAAAACACAAAAAAGTTATGATTTAGCGTTAACATTTACAAATTATTATTATTAAAATACACTTATAGATATCAGAGAAGCCAGCTCACAAAACGCATCTGTTTACTCAAACCTTTATCTAGCACCGGCTTTCCAACACTCTTCTTTACACATTTCAGACTGCTGCTTCTTTTAAAATGTTTTGTCTGAACTGATTTTATGATTAATGCTTTTATCAAATGATTTTATGACTTTAAGCACTTAATTTTTATGCTGAAATGCCTTGCTGGCCTGTTTGTATTAACCCTTTAGGTTGCATTTCTCGTATGAAAGGTGCTATATGAATAAAGTTTATTATTATTATTATTATTAGTAGTAGTAGTAGTAGTAGTAGTAGTATTATTAGTAGTAGTAGTAGTAGGAGTTTTATTAGTATCATTACTTTTATTATTCTGTGGCACATGCACCATTTACGTGCATTGTTGAGAGTTGTTTGCATGAGCGATTGTCATAAAAAGCTACAACAGGCCAAATATCGCCCCGCTCTGAACAGGCATGTTTTGAGTGAGTGCTGCATTATTCATGCTCT
Organism: Plectropomus leopardus; assembly: GCF_026936395.1. NCBI lineage: Eukaryota > Metazoa > Chordata > Actinopteri > Perciformes > Serranidae > Plectropomus > Plectropomus leopardus. Next base: position 37,705,354 of record NC_142178.1, on the reverse strand, counting down.
CACTGTTCCAACAGGAGCAGCAGAGCTCCTGATTTTAATTCTGATACTCAGCTCTTAAGCTTGGCTGATAGCTGGCCTTCAGCTTGTGAGTGTGTTACCGTCTCAGGATGCCTCTGAATATCTTGTTTCAGTGTATTCAGACTCTTCATCATGTCTCTTGTAAGTTTCACTTTTGCAAAAATGCACGCAAGTTTACAAATGATAATTATCAGTGGAGCTTGCCTGTCTCTTCCTGTCCTCCCTGCAGAAAGTTCTCATGCAAGAAACATTTTTAAAGCGTTGTGACTTGTTATTGATCTTCACTTCTCATTTCTTATTGCAGAGAGACATGCAACGTGCAAAAGACAGAAGCTTTACACCAAAGAGAAAGAAGAGGAGGATTGTTTGTACTTACAACAGGTAACAGCAGATCGCCGTGAGGATGAGACTGGTGACGATCACACTGTCAAAAAAAAAAAACAGAGAGGGGGGTGACACTGCTGCAACTCTCTCCAAATATCTCCATATGACAATAACATCAGTGGGATAAACTGAGGTAGTTTGACACTTAAATAAATAGTGCTGTGGTATTAGTTTAGTGTACACACCTTATTTAAAGTAGCAATGCACCAAATTTTAATAAACTTATAATTGGGCTTGGCAATATAATAGATACCATGAGATATGTAAATTTGCAAACTGTCAAGGAAATCATTTATATTGAGGTTCATATTTTTAATTTATATCTGTGGTTGTATTGGGCTGTTACAATGTTAAATGAGCATAAGTGGGAATATTGCATTAACTGCATTAAGAAGTACCTTGATTTTCAGCTAATTTCTTAGCTGCTTTAGCCCGAAAATTGAAATTTCTGTTTGGTTATTTTGTCATTTCTTGATTTACCAAATAATTTACTATATCAACATATAAAATTACACATATGGTAAAAGATGATTTGAGACTATACTTATTCTGAGGAAAATTGTTGTGCAGAAGTTGCAGCACAAAGTAGAAAATGGTGAAGATGTACTGTATGGTGGCCCTGAGGGTCAAAACAAAATGACATTTCACAAAACACACCCAAATTCACAAAACACAACATTTAACAAAATACTGCATATGAAAAAAAAACCCTTAACATTTCACTAAACAAAATTGTGTTTTGTGAAATGTTACGTTTTAGGAAATGTATTTTTTTGTGAAATGTTGACCATAAGGACCACATAATATATAAAAAAAGGTTATCTATAAGGTTTCAAAAACAAAAGGTACACAATGTGGTAAATGTTAGGTGCATTTTTTTATCTTTAAATTTTTTGGGTGATTTTTTTTCTTTTATTTGGTGATTTGCTTTTTCTCTAAAGTTTTTGTACATTTTTGGTTATTTTTACAGAAAGCACACCTTCCAAACTGAAATAAAAATCGCCAAAATTAATCATTTATCCCAGCCAGTAACTTTTATAACAGAAATAATCACTGGATTTTCAATTTTCCGACGGTTCATGAACACAACATGTGGGACAAACACTTCATGCATTTCCCTCGAGTCACTCAGGGAGGCTCAAGGGAAAATATTTGACACTTGACATGGTCGTAAGTCACTTGTGGTCCATTCAGAGTGGACACGCGACCCACTTGTGGACCGCGACCCACCCACTGGGAACCAATGAACTAATGTAATGGCAGCATCAGTTTATTCATCCAAGCACCAAGACTCACAATTCCGACTTTTTATCGCATTAAAACCCAAACAGTAACAATAATATCTTGTTATTATTAACCGAAATGACCTCGTTAGTGCCTGACTGACCCTTTAACCTTACTGCCGTGTTGTGGCGGATGAATGGGAGGAAGCAGAGGATGTTAGGATGGACGCAAAATGACGCTCGGGGCCTCCATCACATGAGCACGAGCACATATTTATGAAGATGCTACGCAGCTGAACATTAATTCTTGAATTATAAAAACCAAACTGAGGCTGTATGGTAATATTTGTGCATAAAGTAAAAGGAAACACTCGATAATCGCCGTTAATTGCAGTAAACTGAAGCTAGACCACCTACCCTCGGTTGGGTCCTTTGGGCACTAAAAACGGAGCCACGCCGCCCACCAGAGCCCACAACGTGGTGAAGCAGATCATCGGCAGGGCGAGAGAGTGAGAAACCATGGCTCCAGACCGCACAAAACCGCAAATTTGGAAGAAATAACCGGTGTGTCCGTTTAGAGATGAAGCGCATCAATGGCCGCTGAGCTAGTGCAATGCGTTACGATGTGCCCGCCCACTTCAACCAATACGACACGTAATTGGTCCAAAGCCAGGAGACAGCGGACTCTGATTGGTTTAACTGGATGTCCATTTGTATTACATTGAGAGGGATTGGACGCCTGTTTGCAGGTTGGAGGCATTATTTTTTTTTTCATCCCAAAAATATTGATTTATCATCTGTGATTTAATTTCCTGAATAGAAAACTATTTTAAACACAGTAAGACAAAATCCCACTCCTGCTTTGTTTGTCAAAGCACTTTGTTAACCCCGTTTATAAGGTGCTTTAGCAATGTATTTATTATTATTGTTGTTGTTGTTGTTGCTGTTGTTGTTACTATTACTTACTACTAGTAGTTCTCTTTCTCTGTGAGAATCCTGAGCTGCTCCTCTGACTCAAAAAGATGTAGCAGGATTTGAGAACACATTTTAATTTAATTTTTTTAAACTTAGTTTAAAAAATATCAACTACTTACAACAAAAACAACAACAACAACAACAACCACAACAAGAACAACAACATCATAATAATATTGATAATAATAATAATATCAACAAACAACTTAAACAGTTTTAAAAAGAAATGCATATTTATTTATTTAATTCCTGCTTTTTATTTTATTTAGCTTTCTATAGCTCCATAAATGCAAGAAATTAGTAAATTTTGAAAATAAGAAAAAAAGCTAGAGATAAACTTTATTTATACTTATCATAATAACCTGTTTAAAATTATGTTACAAAATTATTATTAAATGTTTAATCATTATTATTATTATTATTATTAATTTTCTTGTACTTTTTACTAATTCCTTGTTTATTTTTGGGTAATTTTGTTGCTCATTGCCTTTTCCCATATTTCCAAAAGACATCAAGCCAATTAGCTCAATTTTAAAGGCTTTATTTTCCAGCCAGCACCACTTGTTTGAGTTGCAATTTCCCTGAAAGAACAAGATATGCAGGTACCATGTTTGCAGAAATAAACATTTTGCATACTCCATCACCCCCCTTACATGAAACCTTCTGATATTACCTGGGTGTAAAAAGATAGCATTTAATTTGGGGTTCTGTGTTCTTTGAGGTCATTGGGGGAAAAAGGAAGAGCAGCGAGCACAAAATGGAGCTGCAACGCTTCATCATGATCTAACATAACATGCTCTAATGAGAATAATACCTTTAACACCACATGTAAAGGTGGCCTGTCAAATATTTTCTCTATATGATGGAAGATCGAGCAGTAATACCACCCTGTGGACAAATGCACAGTCTACATTCATTGTGTAGTTTCCCCTGCAATCAATCTTATCTGTGCCCGCAAATATTCCTCCCATCCAGACCAGAGACCACTGCTCTCCAGTTTTAAGTGGGTCAACCTGCCAGGAAATACCAGATGGCTTAGAGTCTGTTGTTCTCAGGATATTTCTCATTTCTTGGGTAGACAGCGGACGATTTGTCCCTGATGGGAAAACAGAGACAAAGTTCTGAAACTGCTGTGTTAAGTTCATAAGCCTTCAAGATTTTGTTTGATATTTGCATAGGCTTTTATATTGTATGCCCATAGCCTGTAGACATTTTAAACATTTTTGTGTGCAGTTTATGAATTGTTTCCAGTTAACTGGAATTGTGAACCAACTGAATGCTGTCTAATTTTTCCTCGTAATGAATACCAAATTATTCCACAATTACACAATTCACATAATTAAACAGAACAGGGTTTGTAGTTTGTAATCTTGATTTTGTATGTATATATATATATATATATATACAGTGTATATATATATGGGGTGTATTTAAAAAAAATCATTATGTTTTTGTTATTTAGCTTCAGTAAAAAGAAAAATGCAATAATAATAATAACAATAATAATAATAATAATAACAATAATAATAATAATAATAATAATAATAATAATAATAATAATAATAATAATACATTATTAGATTTTTTCTCAGTGTGGGCATATAGGATAGGATGAAATAAGATTAAACAAAACAAAACAAAATAAAAATATATATATATAAAATAAAATAAAATAAAATAAAATAAAATAAAATAAAATAAAATAAAATAAAACAAAACAAAACAAAACAAAACAAAACAAAATAAAATAAAATAAAATAGACACTAAAATATTCTGAGTGCAGTAACAGTACATTCTGAATAAATTACAGCAAAGTGGATATTGAAATTAATCACTTTTTACTCTACTACTCTACTACTCTCTAAATCCTAAATCGTTTGATATAAAAACATCTGACCGGGAGGAGGATAATTTCAATCCTTTATCGGTTTTATTTTGATGGTTGTAACCGGAAGTCACCTTCAAATTCTGCCCGTCATTGTTTTATTGTTGAAAGTGCGTGCCGGAAGTCGTGTGAGTGTTGTCGGCGGTTAGTCGGTGACTGGACGGCAGGCGGAGGACCAACCAACGGGGCGACTTTTCACATGAACCGGCGGCCTCACCGGCGAGGTGTCAGCGGTAAATGAAGACTGAAGACTTGTCTTTTTGTCCGGAGTGACAGTTTCCATGTTTTTTTGGTGTGTGTGCCGATAACGCTGGACGGTACACGGTATGAAGTTCACCAAAGATATCTGCCGGCTGCTGGGCTTAGGAGGCGGTGAGTAACGCTGGCAGGCAGCCGCTGACAACTTTTGGTTTCTCGGGCAGATTAAGTCAGTCAGTGCCAACGGTTTGCATGTAGCTGTGATTAATAATTTCACGTCGCAGCCGATGCTAGCACTTTTAACATCACGGTGAAGCAATATAGCCTCAAAATAGTGTTAGAGTAATGATTAAAAACAGTAAAACCGGCAAAAGTTTCGTTAAATTATATTCTGAGCCCTTTTGCTAACAGTTTGTGTTGTGAAACTGGAGTTTTGGCTAACCGCTAAATTGAGTTTACAGCTAACGTATGAGCTGAAATTGTTGGTATGAATGAATGTAAATTTGTGCCTATATATATATATATATATATATATATATATATATATCAGAATCAGGTCAGAAATACTTTATTGATCTCAGAGGGGAAATTGCCTCTAAAAATGCGGAAAAAATAGAAAGAAGAAGAATGAAAAGTGCGTAAAATGCAGGAAAAAATATATTAATAAAAATTATAAATAAAAATTTATAGATATATATAATTAATTAATTAAATTTGTTTCTCCCAGCCCCAAGGGACTGTTTGGCACCCCTTACGCATTTTTTTTCTTCTTCTTCTTTTTTTTTTTTTTTTGTTAACTTTTACTGTTTTCATGCATGTGGCATACATTTTCGCAACATTGTATATCTTTGTTTTATCTTGGAATTTAGGGATTGGCTTTAAAGTAAAAACAAAATGCAACGATTTAAAGTTGTATGCCACTCCCCGAAGCCAAAAATTCTCTCCTCTCCAAAATCCTCTCCAGCTCTTAAAAAAAATCTTTTGTCATGCCTCCCCCTTTTTGCAATATCACCTCTGCTCTAAAACAAAAAAAGGAAAAAAAAAGTCCCTTAGCCAAATCTTCATTTTACTTTACTTTTAATTATTTTGCTAGTAGGCTAGCAAAAGTTTAATTTGTAGTTCCAAATAATAATTCATGTAATTAAAAAAGATAATTGGTGTCCATGTATATGATATTGCCACACAAAAATCATATAACCATGCTGTCTGGTGATTTTAATGCCTGCAGGAGTACTAGGGATGTTCCTAAAAACCTTCCTATCCCTTGACTTTTAAAAAGAAGATGAAACTTTGACCAATTTGAAAATAAGAAAACATTCAGGACAACAACTCGCTAAATAAAAGTTAACAATTAACATTTATTGATAACAATATTCTTTTGGAAACAGCATTCTCAGTGGGTGACAGGAATTCCCCCTCAGGCTCTACTTAATAATTTTATTAATTTTAATTGATTATTTGTTTTTTTTAAATGGTGCTGCTTTTTTATCATTTTATCCTTTTTAACAATTTGGATTTGACTTATTTTATGTATCTGTTTTTATCTTTGTCATGCCAGTGGAGTAAGTTTTTTTTATTTGTGCACGATACAAATTCCAGTCCACTTCATTGATCGCAATAAGAATTAAATCTTGAATCAAACCTCAAGCCAGTATTACCCAAACCCCAATTAGTCAACTCTGCAATGCCAAATTATGACGTGATCATGACTTGTAGTAACCCCTTTTCAACCATGAAGGGCAGCGCTAGGTGACATTCTGTCAAGGAAATCAGACTTTGATAAAATCCTGTTACGACAAGACCAGCGCAGAGGCATCTGCTCACTTCAGAGGACTCCTTTTAACAACACCTTTTATATTTTAACCCTTTATATTGCAGAATATTTATCTTTGGGTGGCAGTTATTGTGGTTTTGTGTTTCCCTGTGTTTTCATATTTACAAAACAACAACAACAATAACTACTATTTGATCAGATTTAACTTGCTTTGTTGATTTATATGTGCAGCGTCAGCTGGCAGCATTTCACAACCCAACCAAAAATATTTGCCTGGCAAATTAGTTGTCACCACCCCACAGGAATGTACAGAAACTGGTTGGACTACAACTGCAGCTTTAAGATTGAAAATAACTCTGCCATTCATGTTATGCCCTGAAACCACTACATCATGAAAATTTAATATGCTTTTATGAAATAAAACTAGAAAATATAAAAAACTTACTATTTCGCACACTGAATGCCTCTTACTGAATGAGTGTGGCTATTGTTTAGACAGCCATCTACTAAACAATTTCCTTGGGGAATTCCTGGACCCAACAAAGTTACATCACCCAGCCATTTCCCATGAAACAAACATTATGTCCCAAAATAAAAGTATCAAACCTCTGTAATTTGGGTGAAAGGATAGAAAGGACTAGCTGAAGGAGATTACAGATTTGACGTTCGATATTTAGATAGTAAAATAATTATTATTCAATTCAAAATAGGATCATTTCCATATTTTAAAAGTTTTCTTTTATGATTGATATTAAGTTTTGCTGACCAACGTTAGCTTTCAGTGGTGTAAACGTAAACATTTCTGTACGAGGAACACATGAGATCAATGTGTCCACTTTTTAGGGTAGCACCGATTGTGAAATTATGGGCCAATACCAATACCAAAGTAACAAATTGGCCAACAGCCAATACAGATGTTTATTAGCTGTTTTCAAATTTGTCTTTGTTGTTATTTGTCCACCCTTTGTGCCAGAGAAACAAAGAAATCATCATTATAAAAAATAACTCACCTATGATCATGATGAATTGATGATTGATTAATCGGTTGTTAAGAATTGAATTGAACATGTGAACATTACAAAATCAATTGATAGGCGATGCAGTGCTGTCAAAGTGTATTCAAAAGGTTGCTGTGAGCTTTGATTGAGAAAAAAAAAAGTTTTTTTAATGTCCCTAAATTGATTTACTGACAAAAAAACAATAAGACTGATACTTTATTTATTTTATATAAAATAACCTTCTTTCACATAAAAAAACTGCTTCAAAGTCTTTCTTACAATACTACTATTTTATAATATTGTGAATATAACACCAGATTTCTCCCTCAGACGACTGTATTTATTCATGTTTCTTGCCAAAAACGATATTATACTTGAAGGAGTTTTTCTCTCGATTGCTGCAAATAGAAAAAAACTCTCACCCTCACAGGGTGAGCGCTATGTTCAGAATTCTTAAAAGCAACTCAATGAACAGCAAATGAGTGAATGTCCACACAGAATTTAGAATTTTAAGTTCAAACCTTTTAGTGAATCTTTTCAAGCAAGCAGTGAGCAGTTTACAGAGCTCTGGATCAGAAATGCCTCTCCCTAGCCGACAACATCAGCGAGCCAGCCTGCAGTCTGACAACCTGTCTTTCCCTGATCCAGTATTTTATACTATTACAATAACAAAAAATGTGAATGTAGGTAGAGTCATCTTCTGGTTGGCTCCCCTCGTTATCTGGCTCCCCTTCCGGCATGGTATCATCTTTGGATTGGCCAACCTCAAGGACAATCTCTTATTAGGAATTGTTTTTTGGTTTTTCAGGGTGCCCTGGTGAGCAACATTATAGATACCACACACCCACGCCCTTTTGATCCACATCCATCCCACACATCTCCTCTTCATATCTCCAGGTACCAAGTTCTCCTCACGTCATGCTTTCACACACCACTGCCATCAAAGATTTAGATTATCATACAGAACATTAAACTGTCATCCAGAGCCTCATGCGTTCACTCCCACCGCTGACCTCAGAGGTTAGATTGTCATACAGAACATTGAGTTATTACGGTACTATATCTTGTATAAGGAATAAATCATAAGAATAATCAGGATGAAAGGAATGAACATGAACATGAACATTGCATCATATACTTACATACTCCAACATACTAGATTTCGTTATCTTTCGATACAGTTTTTTTTTCCTTGCCCATGTGCCCTTGTGTATCCTTCTGCCTGTGTCCACTCACTAAATTTATTTTTGTTTGGTCTGCGAATGCAGCGCAGGCAGAACTCTTTTTTTCCCTCAGCAGCGGTTTGTAGAGTTTTTAGTCGTGGGGAATAACATTTGATTTGTCAATGTGATCAGAGCTTCTGAGATCAGTAGATGAGAGGAGCAGTTGTCTGTGAGTGAAAGCAAATTTTTAGACCCATCGCCGTACACGGCTTAGTTTCACTCTCACTGCGCCTGGCGTTCTGCTACTCCGTCTGTGCCCAGAGTACGCTCTGTGCTGCAAGAACATTATATATCCCAACCCTGCACCTAATAAACAGTCCAGCTCCAAAAATACAAATCAGACCATGGTGGCAGATCTTTCAATCATTGTGGACTGCCACAAATAAATGAATATGTGGGAAAAACATTGACCACTACCACTGGTGAATGTAATCGTATTTTCCGAAATATTGTATGTATGTCACCCTTGTATTGTATGTTTTTTCCATATCGCCCAGCCCTACAGTCAACCTTAGTGCGTTTGATCTGCTGACTTACTTACCTCTAACAAAGTCAGCAGACGTCAGAAGCAAACTCGACTGAACTGAATCATGAATGACATTATAACATCCTTTAAAAAAAACAGTGAAAGATCATCAGTCAAATGTTGACCTTTGGTGCCTGCAGCCTGGCTTTGGAAGCTGGAGTCATTCTGGTTAGAGCCAACCACACAATCTTTGCTTCCTGTCATTTATTTCCTCCAGACATAAATTAGGTTTAGCACAAATTAGTGTGAGTTTCCTACCGTGTTCATCATACTTCTTGTTACTGGACTCTCTCCCTCTCGTGCCACGTGCTCCTCACTTTGCTGTCACTTTATTTCCTCACATCTCCATATGTATGTATATATATATATATATATATATATATATATATATATATATAGATATATATATAGATATATATATATATATACACATACACACACAGACACACACACACACACGTATATATATATATATATATATATATATATATATATATATATATATATATATATACATCACACTTTTGTATAGGGATGCATGCATACACATACATGTGCACATACTTGCACATACTGTACATATACATTTTTATACAAACAAATATATCTTCACATTATGCATAATTTTATTTTTTAAACCGATGGGCCCATTGGATCTCACCACAGTGTTTTTTTTGCTTGTGTCAGCACAGAGCGAGTATATGTTGATGAGTCAGAAGGAAAGCATTGCGTAGTCCAGACCTGCATACTTTTATAAGCTTGTTTAGTGTAGCATTTGTGTACGTTTTTTGTCTCTTTGGGTGTGCCGTGTGTGTGTGATGTGCTTGGTGAGTTGGCTAAAGGAGGGGCAGATGACACAGTGCTCACCACAGACGTTCATTAGCTCTGAGTTTCCTGTTCCTTGGAATGATTTAGCGAACGACAGACAGGCCCAAGTCCAGTCCGGCTCTATACCCTCGTAGTTTGTGACAAAGTGAATTTCATCAGTAGTTGCTCTCCCAGCTGAATGAAGCACCCCTTTTTTAAGGGGTAGGGTTTAAATACAGCTGCAAGCTTTGGGATCAACTTCCCTTTCTCCGGTGATAAAGAGGAACTGACGTCAGTTTTCATAACCAGGGATAAAAATAAAACTTGCTCTCATTTTATGTTTGTCATATGTATTTGTATCACTTTTAATTGATCTGAAGCTGCTGCTATTGTTTACCTGTTTTCTTTTCTACATTTTGATTTGGGCATGAAAATCAATCAATCAGGCAATTAATAAATTAATAGAATTAAAACTCACTCCTAGCTTGCATTCTTAACCCTTTGAAACCTGAGCAATTTAGTTTGATTTCTTTTAAAAATATGAGAAGAAGACAATGTGCAACTTAAAAAGAAATGCAGAAAGAACAGATTATTCAAATAAAGACAGAAAGAAAGAAACAAGAAACTAACCTGAGTATTGACAAAAATGAAAGTAAAAAAGGGCTAGAAAATCACCTAAAAATTAGTCAAAAATTAAATAAAACAACACTATAGCCAAGGAATGTATCTTAAAAAGTGCCTAAGAAAAATAATTATGTAACTTGCTTTAGATAGATAATTAGAAATATAAATTGGCATCCCCCCAGCTTTTAAAAAAAAACCCCAATCTAAATCTACTATTCAGGACTCACCTCATAGAGATGTCAAAAAACAAGATAATATCAACAAAATCAAATGAAAAATAGACATAGAAAAAAAAAAGAATTTTAGGCAATTGGTGGGACATTGCTTACCAAGGTGCTGATTGTCTTTTTTTTGATTTCTTTGAAGAAATAAAACCAGTCTGCTTCAAAGGATTCAAAGATTTAAATACTTGTGAAAGGCATCTGAACCCATCACAAGGAAACTGATGTCAATCCAGGTTTCAAAGGGTTAATCTGATTAGTCCCTGTTTTGTTTTTTCCACAGTCCCTGAAATATTACAAACCAGACAATAAAATCAACACGTTCAACCTTTTTTTCCTGCATTTCAAAATACAATGTGACCTCTAATTCCTTAATGTGTGCACAAAATTGTCCATCACATGTCTGTTTTGACTAAGGCAGCCTATTACTTTTCCTTTCCCAGATACAAAATAGGTGCTTCACTTGATGAGTGTGGTTTGTAAGCTGGCATTGATTCAGACTCATTATTGGAGGGTTTTATAACCCACTTCCACTCACTGCTAATTGCTTTTAGATGGTGCTTAATATGGTGAACCCTCCATGTGAACATGCAAACAGAGTGGAAGTGGTACAAAGAAATGTAGGTGTAACTCCTTTCAGTGGTACATAGGGAATAAATAAAAATGATTAAAACTATAAATAGGTCAATGCAACAACTCATACATATGAAGTAAATGTGTAACAGCAGTAAATAAAGAAATAGATATTGCACAGTCCCAGCAGGATAATATTATTATTGCACTCACCCTTGATATTGCATATTTTTTTTAATGTCTTATGGGTTTGTCTCATCTCTTTTGATGTGAATATAACCTTTATTTTCTTAATTTATTTCCTTCATTGTGAGTATAACCTCTATCGTAGCAGTGTTTGACTCTCTTTGTGTCATCAAACATTTTCCTACACCAAACCGCTATATGCAAACAGTGCCATATTAATATAAGTTGTTTGTATTACCATTATTTTTTGCATTTAAATTCTGTGTAAACCGTGTTTAGCTCCCATTTTGCATTTCAAAGTACAGCTCTAGTCCTGAAGTTTGTATTTAGTATTCTATTTAATGCGTTCTTTTTTTTGCTCATAAACAGAAAGACAAAAGCTGAAAACACTGATGTCGGGAGACGAGGGCGTGTGCGTGTTAATATGGGTCTGTGTTTAACAGAGGGGAGGAAACTGTCGAGGCCACCCTGCCCGGCAGCCTTGAGAACCAGATTTCTGCACAGGCGGTTTTCATATCAAACAGCAGCACATGGTTTATTACACAGGGCTCATTCTTGATTACCCCCCGCCCTTCAACATTTTTGTCTTTGAAATAAAACAGCAGAGATATCAGTCCTTTTTACTCAAATGGCCGATGCCTCTCACAGTGTATGGCAGTACTTAAGACAACTGTGCAAGTCTGACATTTGGCCAATTATACATGAGCTCACACTCACATGCAAATCACTTGCAGCATTTGGAAACCTGGCAAGCACTTTTCAGTTGTCTTTCGTAGTTGATGTGAGCGTTTCCATGGTGTTTAATCTGCTGAGTAAATATTATGAAGCTAAGATGAATGAAAACCAGTAAGACCTCATTGAATCAAAATGCATGTTCATCAGAGAAGTGTCTTTCAGTCAGTCATTGTGTGACACAGTCTATATCTAAACCAAAATGTTTCAGATTTTTCCTCTGGTGTATCCTGTTGATGGCTGTGGGCTGGTCTGCATCAAAGTCAAAACCATATGTGGTGTAATTATGAGCAGGAATACTTTTTTTTTTAACACTTTGAAACCTGAATCAGCATCACTTTTCTCGTGAGGCGTTGAGACACCTTTCAAAAGTATTTAAAACTACGAATCCTGAGCAAATTGGTTTGAACTCTTTTGAAAACATGTCCCACTTATTGTAATTTTTTTTCCTCTTAGAAAATTACCGAAAAACTAGGAAAAAACGTCTAGGAAAAATATTAATATTTATAATATATTATAATATATAATAATAATATAATAATATATATATATTATTATTTTGTAAGTTACCATGACAAAAACCTGACATTTAAAGGTTTAAAATTCAGAAAATTAATGAATATTTGATATTTATTAATAAGACTGATGTTGGTTAAAAAAAGAAACTCAGTGAAAGTAGAAAATGTTATTACTGTATGATATTTTTTAGCTTGATTGCTTGAAAATGCATTTTGTGTGCAGTGTATTATAAGTTTTAGCATCTGACACAATCACAATCACATCTGCACAAAAAATGATAATGTATAAAAATCAATGTTTCTGCTAATCATTGACATAACCGAGGCTGTGATAATTTAAAAAAAATCTACTTAGCATGTAGTATATTGAAAATAATTCATTTTTTGTGTTGTTTTTTTTAAATCTAAAAATCAGGGGTTAAAATTCTGAAAATCAATGAATATTTGATATTTCTGATTAGTTATATTTAAGACTGATGGGAGTGCGTGTTAAAGCGGGCCCTAAGGGTTAATAACAGCGGTGCTCAGGAGCTCAGTATATATCCTAAAATATCTGGTGGAGTATTCTATAGGATGTCTTTATGTACATGATTTTGTTTTGCAGGGAAACCTGTAATTTCAGATTGGCTTTCCAAAAAAGAACGGCGTGTTTTTTTCTCACTAACATCCGTCTCTCCTCCCTCTCTGGTTCCTGCTTTTCCTCTGCCTTCGGTCTTTCTGTGAGTCAGGTGCTGTTGTGGCTCTTAATGCCAAACAGATTCAGTTTCTGCTCATTCCAAAACTTTCTCAACGGACGGTGAACTATTCTGGGACACAGTTTTCTCCCCTTTGACTTTCATCTGTCAACAAATTGTATTTGAGGGGAAAGGAGACTTGAGACTGTACAGTATACTCTCTCCAAGTACTTTTTATCTGTCTTTATCCAGAACATGCAACTCGTTTCTCCGTATTAGCAGTTTGATTTTGATTCAAGCAGTGCAACCTGCTGGCTGCTGATGAAATCTGTTACACTTCTTGCACTCAACATGTGGTAGGGCTACATGATTATGAAAAATACTCGTTCTGTGTGTGGGAGAATGAGCAGTTAGTTCATCCAAACTGTTTCTAATGAATTTCACTATATGGAGGCCTAGATTAACCCTTTGAAACCTGGAGCTACATCAACTTTCTTGTGCTGTTTTCAGATGTTTTTTCACCGGTATTAAACCTTTGATCCCTGGCAAAAAGAATAACTTGGTAATAAATGTTTCACAAATTTCAAGAAATTAGTAGGTATTATTTTTTTAAAGCTAGGGCAAATGTTAAGGGGAAAAAAGAAAAATGCTAGGGGAAAATGGCATTTATAATTATCATAATTTAAAATTAAGTTACAAAGTTGTTTCTATATATTTTTTTTAACTGTCTCTTTCTTTTTTTAAAACAAATTTTCTTGTACTTTTGTTTTTTAACTAAGTTTTTGAAAATTCTTGTGTAATTTCCTCTCTTGTTTATTGCCTCCTTCCCATTTTTAATGAAATCAAGCCAGTTTGTTCTGGTTTCAAAGGGTTGATAGTCCTGAAGACATTAGGGGACTGAAATTAAAAAGGGCCTGGAAAAGATAATGTAACCATGAGATAGGAAAATTCATGGAAATCTTATATTTTACCCACCAATGAAGGGTTTGTACATATTTAAGATTCAAGCGAACTGTTATTCAGAGATATCTCAACCCATTTGGGAACCATTTAAATGGGCTGATTAGACTAATTTCTTTCAAAAACATAGGTTGTGAGGCAAGAAAATACTTTAAAAAATTAGCAAAAATAGTTTAAAAAAAGTTGAAAAGTTAAAAAGTTAAAATTAAAGAAAATCACCTGAAAATAAGCCAAACAAACAAGACAATGACCCAGAAAAAATGCTGAAAATCAGTTTGACTATGAAATACCAAATGCTTAATGTCCAGAACCAAGAGCCCAAGAAACCTGAATGTCTCCCGCAATCCTTTGTTTATTTGGCATTTCTAGAACACTGAATGGGAACCTTAAGCAATAATTGTGAAATTAAACACAGTTACGAGATGACTGCAACTCCGTTGAGTGATGTAATGCAGCCTCTCGTAATAACGATCTGAGAAGCATGGCGATGGATACTTGCTTTTCGTTGCTGCTGCAGATATCGCCGTCATTTTTTTGTCTCATGTAAGACTTAAGAGCTCCCTCTCTTCCTCCACATATACAGCTCCATTTGACCTGTAAAGCGAAAAAAGTTTTTTTTTTCAAATATTGAAATACCACCTCATACGAGGGTAAAATGCGATAAATTAGTTTTTTTTTAAATTGATGCGTTTCCATTTGGCGTATTTTATGTTTGCGATTTCAATTTACTCTATTTGAGGGTGAATGGAAACACGCCTTGTTTGAACTGAAGAATTGTTGCTTCTAACTCCTCTATTTCTGTGTATCTCTTTTTAAATCCTTTTTCTATTAGAGATTATTTGTCCTCGTAGATTATTAAGTTATTAATGTTTCCAATAACTTGCTCTTCTTTCATCATTTTTAACAAGCTGTATGTACAATTCCCTAAACAGCCTTGAAGTAGAGTTTCGTCTCATTTTAAAAATGTATCTAAAGGCTTATCAACGCGTCTTTAGTCTGTTTACATCAAGTGTTTGTAGTAAAAACAGGTTGTAAGAGATAGATAGCAAAACTTAGCGTTCAGTGTTATTAGAACCCAACTGATACTGGATCTGAATGCTGGAGCAAAACATTTTATAGCTTATCTTTGTAACAATGAGAGGTTTATATCCATCCCAAAGTTTGGAAACACACAAAACACAATCAGTTGTAGTAGCTTCAAATGGATGTGTTGATATATTATTTGCGTATATTTTACAGATCTCATGCCTCAATCTTTTCACTAATTCACCCCAGTGCGAACTTAAAAAAAAAAAAAATCTGCTAGGATCTCCTGCAGCCTCAGAAATCCCCCAACAATAATTGTTATTTACTGATGTCGCTGTAAATAGACGGTAATTTGTAAAATACTGAAAGGAAAACAGACGAGTCTTCTAGCAATCACATGAAATGAAACGCTCCCTGCTCAGCTGTTGTGTGTCTTGTTGCTGGTGTGAGTTCATGGTAACTGATCTGCTTCTGCAGAGCGAGCGCCCATCAGCTGCGTGAAAATTTACTACCATCCAAGCTCTGATAACGCTGCTGGCTTTAACCAAAGGCTGGTGGGTAAATGTGTCAGAAAATAGAATTAATCTCAACATGGCTCTGTTGATATTTTAACAGCAATGGAGTGAAATATTTCTCTGTAGAGTATTTCTAGAATGCTTCTGAGTACCTGAACAGTATTTCTATCCAGAGGCCCCTCAGATATTTCGGGCGTGGTGACCTCTCAGTGTGGTATGAGGGGAAGAGGATTCCCTGCTTTCCAACTCACACGCCTGCCTGGCACCATATTAACATGCACCAAGAACTGGTATCATGACTGTAATGCATCCTGGCTAAGAAGATTGCCTGTTTACATTTCAAATTTGCATTCATAACTTGTACCCTGAATAAAAACAAGCAAACCAAAAAAAAATACACTGGAAACCCATTTAAGTGAAAACATTAAATAAATCCCTTATGGACGGATGTCAAATTTCAGTAAAAATAAAGCATTTAAGGGCCAGACACACCAAACCCACATCAAAGAAATAGTGGCAATGAAGCTGATTGTCACAGTTCCTCTGTGAAATCATGGACTGTCACCTCCCAGAGATCCCTCATATGTAGCCGCTCCCACGTATAAGGGGCTCGCCTTTCCATTATCACTCACATAACACGCCTACGTAGCCTTGGATTGGAAATAACGACGGCTAGTGTGGTTGCTGTAATAGAAATAAAGCTGCTAATGTTCTGAACATGCATCGGCATGCTTCTTGCAGTGTTAGAGTCGCAGAACATCACTAAATTGAAACACAGTCATCTCACAGTTGTGTTTTTATAGCATTTTAAAAGAATCTCGTAACTTTTGCACATATAACATCTAATGAAAACCTGCCTACTGCTGCCTATAAGGCTGAATCTTTTCATTCTTCAGATGCATGAGGGAAGACATCAGATTAAATAAAGACCCTCACTCACTCTTTCCCTCTGTGTATCGTCCAATCGCACGCTGCCACAAGATCACCTGTGCAGTTTTGTATTTGAAATGCCTCACTCAGCACACTAACGGGAAAGAGATTCACTCAAACCTGAAAATGGATGTTACTCTGTCACACACTGTGTTTTAATCCTGTGTGTGTGTCTGTGTGTGTTACTTTAGGAGGGCCATGTGAGGAGGAGATGGAGGTTCAGAATGGAGCTCCTGACCTGACAGACAGAAGAAAAGACCAAGGCTCATCACAGGTAGACTGAAAGGCTCATACACTATATAAACTATGATCAGTTTGTGCTGTATTGGACTTTATAAGCTTTAGGAGATGCAGAATCACTAACTGGGTGTCTCATGAGACATATTTTGTCATGAAAGCTATTTTCTGTCTCTCAGAATTAATGCTGTATTTAATAAAATGCAATAATAATAATAATAGTGTGTGTGTTACTGTCTCCAGCAGACTATGCTGAACAGCGAGGAGGGTTTGGATGATGACGAGAGAACGAGAAGAAGAGCCGAGAGGAGGAGAGCGAAAAGAAAAGTGAGTAAAAAGTGTTTATTGTGACTGACATGAAGGCTCATAAGCTGCAGCCGGAAAAATAAAATAAAGAGAAAGGACATTGAACAATTATTCATGGTTATTTACCAGGGCTTGACCCAAATGTTCACATGTTTGGGTATTCAGTATTCAATTTAGGCATTTGGATTTTCTTTTTTTTGCAGAGGATGAATACCATTTCAGTGTTTGTGATACTGCTGCTGTGCCTGTCACACACACACAGAGTGACAGAAATGATCATTTTACCTGATGCTTATTGACTGAGATAAGCCATTCAAACATGTGAGCCCCCCCAAAGCTAACCCCGAGAGGAGCTCTTTCCTGCAGCACAGAGCAGAACACTTATCATTTCAGACGCACGTCGTAATTGAACTGACTAATAGAGAAGACTGAACACAGATTATTGTACTGCGAAACTGTCGGAGGTTTTTTTTTCATTAAAAACTATAAAGTGTCAGAACGGCTGACGAGCAGTCGGAGGCTCACTGAGCTCTCACTCACGTAACTCTGAAGCTCTGTGGGGCACGGTGTCTCTCTTTCTCCCCTGAAACACTGAAACTGCAGGGTCAGATCCCATCTTTCCCGCATCCTCCCTCATCCGTGATGCTCATGGTCTCTTCCCAGCTGACGGTGAAGCTGTCTCTGGGGCGCAAAGTGTTGGCACAAATCTGTTATTTTTTTCAGCAGAATCTGGCTTTGTTGGGAGCGATATTTTCTGTTCGAAATTACTGTCTGAGATTAAGGTAAAGAAGTTAAAATATTCTAAATATAGCGTACACTTAATCTGATATAGATTTTTTGAGGTGGGAGGTTTTTTTTAGGTGGCTAAAATACGTTTTGTTCCTTACCCCTATTCACAGCAGTAGATTTCTTAGCTTACATATCAGAGTCCAGCCTTTTTCTCCAAACTGGGGGTGTGCCGACTGACATCTACTGTATTTAATATACTGTCTATGGATAAAACCTCATACAACCCCATCTCAAGAAATCAGAACTATCCCATTAAGTATTATACTTACTAGGGGTGTGAATCTTTCAGTATCTCACAATTCGATTCGATTCTTGGGGTCACAATTTGATTCAGAATTGATTCTGGATTCATCAGTAATATGATGTGTGCAGCAGTTTAGTCAAATGAAATGCAGTAACACTATGCTCACATTTTCACTTTAAAAATAGTCAACTAAGTTACAAAAGGAAATGTAAATATTCATATATGTTATCCATGTTGCAGCTCATGACTTTTTTTGCTTTTGATTCCTCCATTAACTGAAATGAATGTGTCTCTGACATTTCACCACCACACCCTTATTGACTCGTCACCTGTCGCCTCACCTGTCGTCACACCTATTTCACAGCTGTGACTGTGACTTCACCTCCCCGTCTCCAAACATTAACCACATCTTCCTTTTCACTGTTTCCATGACACATACATCTACCTGGATGTCTGTGTCCATACGTGTCTCTGTACCATCCCACATGTCCGTGTCCATGCTCTCCTTTCAGAGGCAGAAAGAGCGAAAGAAACTAGAGAGAGAGGAGAGGATGGAGGATGCTTCAGAGCAGGTAAAAACATAAAGGCCTGAAAGTAATCTCTTATCTGCTGATATTTCTCTAAATAATGACTTTTCTGACTTTTATCTGTGCAAAGTTTGTCACTGAGGTGTTTTTACATTCCTCTACTGAAGGGAACGATGCATTTCCCTTAAATCTGATATTCAAGCGTAGGCAAGATAGATTATGGACCGCACTAATATGAAAGTCGATTGCTCTCTAAGGCTGCTTTTACACCTACCCTGTTAGGGTCGGTTGGTACAAACTCAGGTTTGCTTGTGTGGCTAATACGGTTTGTTTGGACTGGTGTGAAGCTGTCAGTCAAACCCAGGTGTGGACCAAACAACCAGACCACCTGAAAAGGTGGTTTTGGTCCGCTTCAAACCGGACTCTGGTGCAATTTGTTTGTGAAGTGAAAGAAAAAAAACACCCACAAGAGATTTTAGCATGATTTTAACAGCTAAACCAAAAATAAATCTGTCTACTGATCATGAAATCTGTCTGTGCGATCTCATAATTTATCCTGATAAATGCCAGTGCTGCCACTACAGGTGTGCGCTTTTATGTTATTATTAGTTATTATACAGTCGGGATGCCTCTGCTGGGTGAAGTTTTTTAAATCTTAAGTTGATTAAAACATACCTGTGTTCAAAAATGGGACAGAAAAGCATTGCAGATTTTTAAATTTCACCATGTGTTCATGGATGTGTGTTCATCTTTATGTCCATATTTATGCACATATTCATGGGTATAAGCACCCATAGACCTGGATGTGCATGTGCAATATTTGCTCATGTACACTTTAAATTCAGTAGTGATATTTCTTTTCCATTGTTGCATGGATGAGAAGCAAATTTCTGCAAAGTAAAAGGGGAATTCAGTACATGTCTCTCTTAACTAGCTTTTACAGTAGAATAAGGAAAAAAGGTATTTAATATTTGCAGTCTATTTGGAAATATGTGATATTTGAACAAATCTGAGGAACCAAATGCATAATGAAGTTACTTTATGCCTTTATCCGAACAGTCTGTCATCCTTCTGGTCCTTAAACTATCCTGATATTTGTTTTCAAACCAAAAAACGCAGCAAAGCATTAAATAAACAACATATACAACCTAATAACCTGATAACACTACCGCAGGCTAATCTGCATGTCTTTATTTAATGCTTTGCTGCATTTGTAGTTTGAAAACGAATAGCCTTTATTTTCACCCAAAACCTGTCAAGAATATGGGACCAGACTTCCTCTTCTGGGGTAATTTTTTTAAATGATGCTTTTCACTTTTAAACAGGAAGAGGAAGCGGCTGGAGCGGTGTCAGAGAGTGACAGTGAGGAGGAACTGAAAGAGGAGGAGGAATGGACCTCCGTTCGTCCCAGACACCGATGCAACCCTGAACCGGTCCCTGCCCTCATGACAAGACAGAACAAGAGCAACAGCGAGCTGCCCCACAGGACCTCGGAGGAGGTGGGTTGAAGTCAGGCCGGCATACTTAGTATATAATTATTCCTTCAAAATAAAAGAAATAATAAACCAGAGGACCTGGTGACCAAGATTTTAGGCCAGCGAAGCCACAGAGTGACATGATGATTCGACAATTGTGCAAAGTGTTTTGGACCTGGAATATTTCTCTGCTCACTCACTGCGAAGTTGGATGTAAACTCCTTGTAAAATTGAATTGCTCTAAATTGGCTTCGGCAAAATGGCAAACTTGTTCGGGTGTGGTGTCTTAAAAAGAAAAACTCAAACAGAGCAAACTGGTATTTTCTGGCAGTGTCATATTTGCCAACAACATGCTTTATTGCTTTATAATGGGAGTGTACCAAGACCAAAAAGTCCCTTCGTAACTGGGGCTGGGTGCCAAAACATGTGCCAAAACTTCAGTTTTGAGAGAGCGAGAGCGCATGAAGGTGAAGCGTGACGTGAGAGCAAACAGTGCAATGTGTGCACAGTTCAGTCCATTTGTCAGTAAATAAATGCTACAACTCATCAAGACCTAAGAATAACCCCAGTGTCTTGTTTGCCACCTGCTGATTAAAGTGAAATGAATTTGTTAGTTAGCTGTTAGTTAGCTGTTAGTTAGCGACAAGTGCCGATTCCTACGTGACCTCATGCCGCCTTTTTCATCAGCCAAGAAATAACACTTAGACACACCTGAAAAGACTACAGCCAACAGCCAACTAGCACGTTCCCTCTGGACATCCAAGAGAGGAAGTAACATACGTTTTATCGTATTTCAGGCGATTTGAAATAGCCACATTTTGCAAAACTGCAATGAAACACTTTTTTGGCTTGTATAAGTCACATGATGCAATGGCTATATGCTGGTCAGTTGGAACAGGCTCCCTCATGATGCAGCAGGAGCTACAAGAGCTGTTATTGCATCACATAACTCTTCAAAAGTTGAGCTGATCATTTGGTAGTTTTGGATCCACAATTCCTCTGTGAAATCGTGGACTATCAACTCCCAGAAATCCCTCATATGTGGCTGCTCCCATATATAGGAGCTTGCCTTTCCATTATGGCTCCATAACACGCCTAAATCCAAATCACTGGATTGGACTGTTTTGAATTCCACTTCTTTGATATGAAGGATGATGTAGACGGACCTGTATTGATGTACCAAACATTCAAATCAGTGTTTGGTCAGAGCAGATGTTTCATGTTTTTTCAAGTCATAGTCATCAAACTGTCATCTGTTTGTATTAAGTGTTTATTTTACCTTCTGGTGTTTCAGGAGCCAGAATGGGATGTCAGCAGTGCATTTGTGGCCAACGCTGCGAGCCACATCAAAGTCAAAGCCCTGAAGAACAGAGCAAATCAGATCTCCAGAGAGAACAAGGAGAACGAGGCCAGGAGCAGCCAGGTGCATGCACATATACACATGTAGCTATTTATCCAACCTCTCAGCCCTCCTCGTCTGCTGTAGTGACACATCTGTCTGTTGTTATTACAGGTGGAGTGCACAGAAGAAATGAGGAGGAGGGGGGAGTCTCTGACAGGTGACTCTGTTCATTGTCCTTTAGATTCATCTCGTGCCTTTTTATTTTTGTTTAGTGACAAGATGCACATCCTTATGTTGTAGATTCATCCCTTCCATTAGAAATATTGATTTAATATTTCATTCATCCTATTAGTTCAAGCTCATTTTGTTTTGTCTTCTTATCACAAGTGGTGGAATTAAAGGCCCGGTTTGTAAGATTTAGGGTGATTTAGTGGTGTCTAACAGTGAGGATTGCAGATTAGCTGAAACTTCTGGTTAGAATTCCTTCAGTTTTCGTTTTTCAGGAAGTTTTTACTGGAAGCTGAATTTTCTGCAGAGGTCTCTTCCTCTCCAAAACAAATGGACCTGGTGATTAAAACTGGAAAAAAACATCTAATAAAGCAGTTTCACGTTACAAATCACTGTGTCTCCGATGCTCTTCAGCTTGTGAGAGACCAGCCACTAGCCCAGCACCTGCTAATCTGCAGCCATCTTTTTCTCTGATAACTTAAGATGAAGGTGTTCAGGAGGTTTTTATTTGGGATCTGATCCATCTGCAGAGGTCTCCGCCTCTCCACAACCCCAACCTTACCCTGTACCTGTTGATTTATGCAGTTAATGTTAAAAAAATGTCCAACCCCGCTTATCGCAGAGAGGCTGCTAACTATGGTGGCCAAAGCAAAAACACAAACTTGAGATGAAATTTTCTGACATTGCTACTGATGCAAAACGGTAAGGGTCAGTTCACCCAAATTGCAAAAAAAAAAAAAAAAATTGAATGTGTTTTCTCACATTCCATGAAGGTCGATGTATATCTCTGTGAAGCTCAAAGGTATAAAAAAATACATTTTAAATGATTTAACATCAGTGTTCCTATTCAAAATCAAGGTCCTGTGTGATGAAATAATTCACAGAAAACACTTTCAACTGACCTGATATAGAATATTTCCTCCACTGAAAGACGTGTGTGCAAAGTGAAGTGAAAGTCCTCATCATTTTAAAAGAGTGTGTGTGTGTGCGTGTGCGTGTATTCATTCTGCAGTGCAGGGAATTCAGTTGTTCGGACAGGGCCAGTACAGCCAGGCAGTGGACATGTTTACAGAAGCCATCTACTGTGACCCCAACGACCACAGGTGAGCCGAAATGTGACCTCCAGCTCACCTGCACTGACGCTGTCATCCGCTGACCGTGTCACCTCGTTTTCCTGTGTCCGCCACGTTTACTTTGATTAAATAAATGTTTCCATGTGACTCTCTTTGGTCCCTCAGGTTCTACGGAAATCGCTCTTACTGTTACTGGTGTCTGGAGCAGTACTCCTCCGCCCTCACGGACGCTCAGAGGTCCATTCAGCTTGCTCCTGATTGGCCGAAGGGATACTTCCGTAAGGGGTGTGCTCTGCTGGGGTTAAAGGTCAGCACTTAATGTACAGCCGATTGATACATTCCAACAAAAAGATAAAATGTAAGACTGTCCAAATATAGTGACAATTTCAGCAAATATGACAAAAAGTTATCTTTGTAAAAGCTATCTACTGTAGATTTAATATTTGGATTTAGAGTGAATTCTGCCTGCATGAATATTATTTTGACTCCCAAGTGATGTAAAAGTGAGAGAGCGAATTTAAAAACAAGTTATTTTAACTGCCTCCATTCTTTCATCAACTCATAAAACGTCATGTGTTTGGATTGCATGCTATTTAACACTGCCAGCGGGGTGTGTGTGTGTGTGTGTGTTTGTTTCAGCGGTACAGTGAGGCGGAGGCAGCCATGGAGCAGGTGTTAAAGTTGGATCCGAACTGTAAAGAAGCATCCAGTAAACTGTTTACCTGCCAGGTCCTGCAGCTCACGGTGAGAAGTGACTAGAAGGCTGGACTTCAATCAGAGTTTATGAATTTAGGTGAACTGAAGCGTATTTTGTGGAGTTTCATAATTTAAAAACAGCTCGTCAACATGATAAACCAGGTCAGTCATTAAGTATCTTGCTTTAAGGGACTTTGAAAAGAGAACAGCACCTCAGAATCAGAAATACTTTTTGATCCACGGGAAGAAATTGTGTTTTTTTTACAGTCACTCTGATGCAAAGAATAGAGAATAATAGCAAGTTGATATTTGTACCAGCACAAGTATATAAAAATATAGAATTGAAATACAGTAATTGTAAACAGTTAGCACTAGTATGTAAAAATTTTAAAAAATAAAAGTATGTATAATATACTGAATATTTAAAGTGTGTAAAAATATAAATGCAAATAAATAATAGACACTTGTATGTGAATATTTAAATTATAATATTTATAATGTGCTGAGTGTGTAAAGTGTTAAATATGAAACTGAGCCTTTCATCATATGCAATGTATAAAACTAGTATGTAAGTTAAATATATGAAAATATGTGCAATGCTACAATTAACAGCAGAGTAAACATAAGTAAAAATAATAGTAAGAATATATACAATATATCGTTGCTGTTGGGCACAAACCTCCTGTCTTCAAAATTGCTATTTTTCAGGAATTAGAAAAAAAATGCTGTGTTTTTAAAGGGATCCAATGGAGATAGGAGGTTTAGTCACAAGCTTTTTAAATACATTTAATTGAAACTGATACACACATAGAATTAATATATGAAAATAAAGAAATGTAGAGATACAACATTTGCGCCCCGCAACAACAATATACAATATGTGTCACATGTTAAATGTAGCCTACATTTAACAGTTGGGAGAATATTTCACATTTGAATTTAAGATATTGCAGCAAATATTGCAGTTAAGACAGTGATGTAAGTCCTGAGGTACCTTTGATCATTTTGACTTTTACTAATTCCTTTTTTTTTTTTTTTTACCGTAGAGGTTGGGTTTTGAGGAAGAGCAGAGTAAACTGCTGCTGGAGAAGTTCACCACAGTTCAGGCGGTCATCACTTCATCCGAGGCACAAAGTGAGAGTCGGCTGCAGCACCACATCTGTCCACACCGGGGCAGCACCGCTCTCAGTCACACTCACATCAGACATCAGTAGCAGAGACATCCTCATACTAATGACTGCAATATTAGAAACATGCAGTAATAAACCACAAGTAAACATCCGACACTTTACAGGCAGAGTAAATGGTTTTTGATTGCAGTACCATGATGACAGAGAAGATGTTGCAGATGCAAATATCAATCGGTTAAAGTAAATACAGTGTCAGCACACTGGTGAAGAAATCCAGATAAAGACACTGATTTACAGTGGTTAACTATTTTAAATGCATCTCATCAATGCTCTGTTTTTATTGTTTTGTCATTACATGATGCCTACCTCCTATCTGCCTTTACTTCCAGCACTGAAGCACACGTCTCAGCAGGACCAGAGTGGGTATGTTGTGTAGCATTTAGCTGCACATAATTATTCCATTCACTTCAGTTTCAGGAATACAGCGTGTTTCGAGGGTGTGAATGTTATGCATAATCTGCTATACTGTATCATCTCAAAAAAGCAGCAAAACAAATTAATCTATCTATTTTTCTAAGAAATGTATATTCAGTATCTGTTATCATGTGTTATTAGATATACACAATGCCCTTTGTGGTTATTAAAAAGTAAGCTTTATTGCAAATATTTGATTCTTCAAATAATGGACAAACAATCGATGCTTCTCAGATGTTATCGTCTCCTGTGATCGTTGCTGTACGTGTCCCTGTCTCTTCTCCTTTCTGTCCTTCAGGAGCTGTCGCTCTCTTTGGGTCGGGAACATTACATTGGAAGTTACAGAGAAAGACCTCTTGGATCTCTTCAAAATGTAAATACACCGTGTGTGTGTGTGTGTGTGTGTTTGTGTGCGTGCGCGCACAGACAAATTGTTCAGACAGGCTTTATGAATTCAGTCATGAGGGATAACAAACAATAAATGCGGACAGACAAGTCCGTCTACTGTAGTTTTTCCAGCACAACTACAATAACAAGATGGATTTTACAAAACCTTATTTTATAAAAGCTAAAAAAAAACACCTGTAATAGCAGCAGCAGCAGCAGTTGTTTCAGATACTAATACTTCTAATACTAATAACTGTGTTGATGTTAGTTTAAGGAACAATAAAGCAGTAGTAGAAAAGGTACAGGATGTATTGGTCACTTGTCCCCCATTCTGCGAACTTACCTGATATACAGAAAGCGATGGCGACATAACAGCGCAATATTCCTGCTTTGAACAGCCGCTGTAAAAGGGGCTTCAGAGGTGTGTAGGTAATAAGTAGAAGTACTTTTGCTATAGTTAGTGTAACTACCAGCAGTAATGGAAGGTTTGGTGTGCTGCTGTAATTATAATAATGAAAATATTAGTTGACAGCTGCAGATATGAAAGCAAAACCAGCATCTGTTCGTCTGCAGGTTTTTCCCACGCTATTCTGCTGTAGATAAGAGACTCTGTTTTTTATGATTCCAGATTTGGTGAGATAGAAAGCATCCGAGTTCTTCATGAGCGTTTCTGTGCTTTCATCAACTTCAAGAATGCCAACATGGCTGCCAAAGCCCTGGAGAGGCTGCAGGTGAGTCTCATTCTTTAGGTGATCAAACTGGACTTGAAAAAATCAAATATCACAATATTTTTGACCAAACACCTCTAGCTGATCCTGGGGCAATATTGTATAGTTGACTATTGGAGCTCTTAGAAAATATTTACACAATAAGACATTAGATTAATAATCCTCGTTAATGTGGATGTAATGACTAAGTGGCTAAGAGCTGGAACAGTCTGGTAAGTTCAGAAAATTAGTTTTCTGTAATGCAGCTTTTAAAACTAGGAGTAGACAACACTTAGGATATAATAATGTCCAAAAATTTAAGATGATATCCACCCTCATATCAATAAATAACTGATGTGATGTAAACAGTACCTTGATGTTCATCCTGTTGTCATTGTCAGTGTCCAGCTTTGTAAACATGCAGTTTTAAGATACAGCAATAAGCCTGCATCCTGTTATTGTGCCTCTTAGGATGTTATTAAAGTTTTACTGCTGTTTCCTTCTGTCCAGGGGGTGGAGCTGGGGGGCATGAAACTGGTGATGAGGTACCCGGACCGTTGGATCCAGCGCACCCTGCCCTCCATACAGAGGACCAACACCAGCCTCAGCTCCATCGCTGCAGGAACACAGCAGAGCTCAGCTGCCGCAGGGTACCAAGAAACGTAATCATAACGTGTGTCCGGGTAGTGTTTGTCTTTACATTCTGCAGGTGTAAAAGTAATCCCTTTTTGCACAGAGATGGCACCAAAGGGCCACTACAAAGTCCCTTTGTTATGTCTCCTTTGCATTTTTTCATAGATAGTTGAATCATGCTAATCTAGTGTTTGATTTTAGACAGTATGCAGGAATCGGGGAGCCAAACGAGGTGTGATGGGCATTTGACACTGCAGGGTCGGCCTCTAGTATGACGTATAACATATGTTCTGGCGGCGCTTTGTAAACAATACAAATGACAATAACATGGCATCAGCAATCATTTACCTTCAGTGTTATAAGGCGGCTGATCTCGTCCTCTGCTCGGAGGTTAAGGAGCTCCAATATTTTATAGTTTTCCCAATTTTCGGGCGTTTACAGCTGCTGTTCTTCTTTGTTAGTGGCTGCTTTTTAAATCTCCTGCGATGGCCAATGCACATAACACGTCATCAAAACATTACACCCATCCTGCCGGCTGTCCTGTTTCTACAGACACTGTTTCAGCACTGTTAATACCTCCCGTGATGGCTTAAAGGCGAGACAACTCTGTCCCGCATACGTAACACGTCCCTTTATATATATATATATATATATATATATATGAAGGGAACGGCTTGGTAACACAGCAGTGAACACAGACACAATTTAATCGTGTCTGCTTGATTGTGTCTGTCTCCACACCCCCGTCAGCGTCTCATTATTTGTTTGCATGTGCATTTTTCTGTGAATAAGACAGAATCTTCTCTATTGGTTGTCCGTGCAGGTCCAGACGGTGTGCGCCTATAAATGGAGATGAGTGCTTTTACTGGCGGACCACAGGCTGTTTCTATGGTGACAAGTGCCGCTTCAAACACATACCAGACCAACAAGGTCGTGACAAGAAAAACTGGCTACCCTAAGTGTGTCTCCCACCCAAACTTAGCACCATGGCTCGTAAGAGAAGCATTTACAAAGAAAAATGAGACAAGGGACAAGGAGGACGGTGATCAGGTTGGAAGACGATGATGCCTGAGGACAGCTGAATGTGTGTGTGTGAGGAAGAGACAGTCAGAGACGGTATGTATGTGATAGTCAGAGGTTTAATTTATTGGATGTGTCTCTTTGGAGGGTTTTTGCTCCAGTGGGATCCTATAAAAGCCTGATGAACTCCTGGTGTCTGTATGGAGGTCCCTGCTCTGTTGGAAGTGGGTCGATCTGTCGCCAAAGGATTTACGTTGACAAATATGTCTGGTTGAAGTATAACGGAAACGCTACGTACACCCAGCTCTGTGACTGTCGTCTGTTTAACACAAACTTTGTCTCCGTAAAAGTCCAGTGTGAAGGATTTTGATATATTGGCAGAAATGGAATAAGAAAATAAGAATCATGTTTTTGTAACCTTAGAATGAGTCGTTTATATCTTTATACGGAGCGGGTCCTCTTCCACGGAGTCCGCCATGTTTCTACAGTAGCCAAGAACGGACAAATCAAACACTGCATCTAGATAGGATTATTTGTGTTTTCATGTTTCCACATCAGCGCTTGGCACTTGGGAGAAGACTCAGTTCTGCAGCCGCACCACTAGATGTCACTAAATTCAGCCCACTAGACCTTTAACACCAATACTGTATTGCATTAAAGTCAAAAGTCATTTTCGCATCTTTTAAAGAGCATTTGAAGTGTTTGGAAAAAAACAATAAATCAATAAAAAAGACTAAATGTTTTAATATTTACTTATAATCTTAAATTAGCTATTACAGTCATTAAAAACCCTGACTTTCACATCAGAAATTAGGGACACACAATATTTAATTCTTTGCTGATATCCAAAATGCTGATATAGAACAACTAATTTGGCTGATAAATGATACTAATATTGATATATATACTTTATTTTAGTGATCATCATGTCTCTTCTGTACAAGAATGAACCCTTTGAAACTTGGATCAACAGATTAGAACAATTTTAAACTTAAAATTATCTTACAGGAAAAAAAGATTTTCAGGTAGTTTGCTTGGAACTTTTCATTTATTCATTTCTTTTTGCTAATTTTTTGTCCATGTCTTATAGGTTATTAGTTATATATTTAAAAGAAATAAACACAATTTGCTTAGGTTTTAAAGGGTCAGCATCATATTGTGCATACTCTCATGGTGATGGCTCACCAGGAGATGGAGACATAAAATACAATATTTTAATTTACATTGTATGTAATATTTATTCATTGAGTATATTATCCAAAATACTAAAACTTAAGGTTGATGTTTTGCGCATATTCACTTTGTCAGTATTTAAAAATATATATATCAGAGGAAATCAGCATGTTGAATTTGATATTTAATTTCAAAGCCAACATCTGCCCTTACAGATGACCTGCAGATATTACTTTGCATCCCTATCAGAGTTTTTTTTAGAATCACTAAATTCATTATTTTGTAGCAAAACATGCTCACTCACACTAACACTATCTGATGTATGCAAGTGCGGCGTTTCCCACAGAATTAGGACCTATCTGTGGCTGCAGCTGCTTTTTTATCTCGTGTGTGTGCGCACGTGCGCCATTTTTATCACTGTTCTCTCTACATTCAGATGTTTTTGCAAGTCCTTGTCCCGAGTTCTCTCAGCAGCAGACTTGCATTATGGATAACTGATCTGTCGATCCGGTCGCATCGATGGATGAGGAGAGCAGCTGCAAAGAGGTGAACAAATGCACACTGAACTTTCACTTTCACGTCCTGCCAGTGGCGTGCAGACTTGGGGTTTCAACAAACATAAAGCGCAGCTGCTGGTTGAGTCATTGTTCCTGGCTGCCATATCCAATTGTTTCTGTTATGGAAAGATATTATTGTCTTTTCAGGTGACTCAACCCTTTGAAGCCTGGCTTTTTTGAAAACCATGGGAAAAAAGCAATGAGCAGCTTAAAAGAAATTAGTATAAAGTACAAGAAAATTACAATTACCAGAAAATTTGCAAAAAAGGGAAAAGTTTGAAAACTTTTAAAACGGTAAAAGTTAAAAGGAAAGTAAAAAAAGAGAAAGGAAATTACCCGCAAAGAATTCGTAAAAATCCTGTAAAATAACTTTAAATATACAATTATGGTAATTCTAAATATAGTGTTATGTAAATTTCTCTGTAGATTCTTAAAAAAAAAAAAACAATTTTCTAAATCTACTAATTTATTGCAATTTGTGGGACTTTTCTTGTCAAATTGCTAATTGCCTTTTCCCCCATATGTTTGTGCTCAAGTCAATATACTCAGGGTTTAAAGGTTTAAATCCTTGTGAAATGTGTCTGAATGCAGCACAAAAAAAGTGATGTGGCTCCAGGTGTGTGAGGGTTAATTAGACACATTCATGGTCCTATTTGAGATCGATGGTCAGTTGTGATTAAAAACTGCAAATTGTCCAATCAAACATAGTTAGTGTGTTAAACTTATATAAGTTGTGCAGCTGCTTACGGGCCACAAAAATACTTAGGTTTTGTTTTCTGGTAATGTGAGGCGGATGAGAGCTGTGCCAGCTCTGAACGTTTGTTTTGTCAAACTCTGCCAACCACAAGCGCCACACAAGGTCTTTTTTTTGAGGATCATTTCCTTTCTAAATTGACGTTGATGCAGATTATATGTCCGGTGCCCCATCTCGCTGCTGATGGTTTGCTTTAACACAGAGAGATGAGATGAGAGGAGCAGCTATGGGTTCAACTGCAGCAACGAGTGGATTTCTTGTCCTCTTTCTCTTCGTGTCAGGTACTGTACGTTTACTTTTGAATGCATTTATCAGTTTTAGTTGACTTGAACTGCGAAGAGAAGTTGGTTTACACGGTCAGTTTACCACTTTGGAGATATGTCTAGGACTTTCACTTTCTGTTTTACACAACATTTCTCTGCTTCCCTTTAATCAAACATTTATGGACCAATGCAAATAGGCTATATCAAACCATGCATGAATTTGTTTTTATCGAATAGAAATTGATGAGTTATTAGTAAGAAACCTGTAAAAGCAGCAACTTCTCAATTATGCCCAAATGACTGTAGTGCAACTCGACCTGCGTTTATGGTAAAAAGAAACATCCGTTGTGGAATCAGTTGTTTATTCATCTACAGGTGTCAGTTACATTAGGATTTTTAAGATATTTTTGATTTCTAAATTGCCTGGATTTCTTTCAAAAACATTGAAAGAAGGCGACATGCGACTCAAGAAGAAATGGCCCAAAAATTTGCTAGAAATAAAAAGTTACATTTTCTTTACCTGAATATAAGTAAAAAGTAAAAACAAAACTACAATGTCCTTAAGAGATTTTTTCTGTAACATAATTTTAAATATATAATTATAATAGTTATTAATGTAGTTTCCTGGCCATTTTCCATGGTTTTTGGATAATGTTTCCCCCCAGCTTATTGTTAGATCATCTCCTTGGCACCTTTCACTACTTTCTTTTCTTTTCTTTTTTTCTTTTTTTTATTTATAGGCTACATCTTGCTTTATTGCTGCTTAGTTTTACCTCATTTTTTTCAAAAGAGTTCAAACCAATTTTTTAGAGGTTTAAATGCTTGTGAAATATTTCTGAATGCAGCACAGGAAATCTTATTTTGATCCAGGTCTCAAAGAATTAGTGTCTACGTATTTGGTGTGCGTGCACAATATGCAAAAAAAAGTAAAAATCGTAAAATCATATTTCTTTCACTGACTGACATTGCAAATGCGATCTGATCTCGTGATATCATCTTCATCAAAAAATAAAAAAATAAAATGTGATGTTATGTGATTTTTGTTGGAGTCTGTACTATTGCAGGGCAATATGGAAAAAAAAGTCTTATCGTGATAATTATTTTTCATATCAGCCCATATGGATAGATATCAGATATACATCAAATCACTATCTCTGTCAAGCTTAAAGGTTCCCTTTTACTCCTAAGTGAGATATGAAGATATCATAAGCTTAATTTTGGTTTAAATATTTATTTTCTGTTAGACATTGAACATGATAAATATACTGTAGAACAGGCATCACCAACTGGAGGACCTATTCTACCAAAATTCAAAGTTGCTAAAATTTCCTCCCAGCAAAGTTACATTTGCTGGAGCAGACTATCGGACATTTTTCGATTAATTGCCCAGCACTGCTCCTTAAAAAATATTGTCATTCTTCTATTTTATTACAACTGACCACAGTCCCAGACAGGACGAAGTTTTGGTCGGGATCTGGACCGCGGAAAACCCCACAGGAGCGAGGAAGTTTGTAAAACTAATCCAGTCATAGTGGAGTCATTAATCATTTTACTGGGGAATTATAAACTATTGAGCATGCCTACTTCTCCTATAGCTGCCAACAGCCTGCCAACATTCCCAGTTAGAGAAAGGATGAAAATAAGGTCATGTGCTTGTGCCCCCCAAAACATTACATCTGCCCCTGGTAATAATAATGTGAGCTCAGCACAAGAGGCTGAATCAAAAAAAGTCTGATTAAACCTGAAATGAACACAAAGTAGTCTGTAGAAGTCTAAAGAAGTCACTTTCCATCTCTGCAAAAGTGTCTGGTTAAGACAGCTTTGTTCGCTCTGTTTGTCTGTCTCACTGCGCTGCTGTTGGACCATTAGCTGTTTGATCTGCAACAATGACGGGCTGTGGCTGTCAAACACTCAGCTGTTCTACAGTCAAAGTCCTTCACTGCATTTGGTTCGTGGCGGCGTTATTCTTATTACCATTGGCTGTTCCTGTTGTCTGTCAAAACATGGCTGATATGCGTTCCGGCTACATCTCATATTTCAATCGAGGAAAAGTTATATCTTGTTTGATATTGTTATTGTTTTATTGTCTATCCCTAGTTTGTACTAAACACACTTTTTCCCGGGGCATCTGGAATATGATTTCTGCCATTTGAAGAATGTATTTAGCAATTTTGATAATATTTTGAGAAATTGTCAATCCCTACTGCATATTGTATGTTATTCCCATTATAATGGTATTTATGGGGCACAATTAATTTTGTATTTGAAATTTGTCATCTGGTGTGATGTATTGTGACTCTAATTGTTTTTAATGTGTTGGCTCTGTGTTGCAGTGGTACAAAGCAGGGATGTGTTGACGTACATTTCCGCTCATATTTGTGCCATGCGAGGATCAACAGTGGACATTCGCGTGAAAAGACAATCTATCAGTGTGGAGAAAATATTGTGGTTCACTGACATGCAGGATGAAGAACCTGTGGATCTGAGAACAGACTCGGAGTACGCCGGTCGTGTGAAGTATTTCTGTGACATGACGACCTGCACTCTGAGAATCACAGACCTGAAAGAGAGCGACTCAGCTGAGTACAATTTCAGACTCAAAGACAGACATATGAGGAATTTCACCCGTTTACCTGGAGTCACTTTGTCTGTCACAGGTAACATCTTTTAATCTCCAAATGTTCCCCATCTAAGACAGTGATCCTCAATGTACGGCCCGCAAGCCTTGTCTGGTGCCTGCCAGGTGGATCCCCTACCATTTTTTAATTCACAAAAAAAGTGATTCACACTGGGAACTGTTTTTGTACTCTTAGTATACATACAGTTCCAAAATGCATAAAACAGCATCAAAATAGAATTTGTTTATCAAAAAAGTGCAAGTGGAGGATCCCCTGCACCCCCAACAGAGGGCTGAGCTAAGCCCCTAATGTCCTTAAATATGTCCCAAAATCAGAGAAATGTCCTGAAATCCCGGAAATGTCATGAAATTTTAGACATGTCCTAAAACGCTAGAAACTTGAAATCTTAGTAATGTCCTAAAATCCCAGAAATGTCCCAAAATCCTATAAACATCTCAAAATCCTAGAAATGTCCTGAAATCCTAGAAACATCGTAAAAACGTAGATCTGTCCTAAAATGCTAGAAATTTGAAATCCTACAAATGTTCTAAAATTTTAGAAACATCCTAAATTACTAGAAACGTCCAAAATCCTACAAATGTTCTGAAATCCCAGAAACACGTATGTGGCTGATGTGCCTCCCCTGCTGTCGTTTTGCAGAAGTGCCCCTAAGCAAAGCAAGTGGAATGTCCATTTTCTGGGATATGATAGTAATTATTGTGTGTTTGCATGTTTTGTGAACAGTTCAGTGAGAAACTGCTTCTGTTTCTGTTTCACAGATCCAGATCTCCAGGTGAAAGTGACAAAATTGTATTCTTCCTGGGCGGAGCTGTTTTGTCACAGCGCCTGTCATCTGCCTGATCGTCCTTCCTACGTCTGGTACAAGAATGGACAGAAAATTCAGACAGAAACACCCTCATATTCGGACTACGCTGATCCTGCAGACAGCTTTTCCTGTGCTGTGAGAGGACAGGAGGATTTCCCCTCGCCTTCAGTGTGTGAGTTTACTCCGCTGTCTCTACGGCTTTTTTCATGATCAGTTTTGTATTGGATCTATTCGATAGAGGCACATTACTGACACGGAGTTAATATCTGATGGTGTAAAAGTCCCTCTAGTCCTTTTGGATTTACACACTTTTATTCTTTTATGTGTGGATGACTGAAGTCACAGAGAAATAACTCAAGTTTGGCTGGACGACCTGCACTCTGAGTATCGCAGATCTGAGAGAGCGCAACTCAGCTGAGTACAAGTTCAAATGAGGAAATTCACCCGTTTACCAGGAGTACTCCCCACATTACTTGCAGCAGGCTCAGGTCGGTTTCGGACATAAACAGAATGCCTGTTTTTATTTCTGCAGAATTGCAAAAATAGAGATGCACCATGGGATCCCTGCCTGCTTTGGTAACTTGACAGTCCAGTCAAAAGCCCCATATCCACAGACTTATACACACAGCTATGAAGATAATTGAAGTCTGTCAAATCCCAGTCTTCAAGATATCTTTCAACAAACCATAATCAGTCACGGACAAAAAATCATTGTAGATTAATTCCTTTGTCTCATTGTCCATTAAAATCACGTCAAAGTCGATTAAGCCTGGTGGCTCATATATATATATATATATATATATATATATATATATATATATATATTAAATAATGTCAAAATCAATTATATTTATAAAGCCCATTATTACAAATCACAGTTTGCCTCAGAGGGCTTTACTGCATATGACATCCCTCCATTCTTTGACTCTCACATCGACTAAGGAAAAACTCCTCCTAAAAATAATAAAAATAATAATAAAACTGCAATGGGGAAAAAAAAGCCCTCAACATTTTTTTGCTGTTCTGCAAAGTTTTGTTGTAATGTGTGCATTTTGCATTAAGGGCATGTTCAATTGACTGATGAATTTATTTGTTGTTGTTGTATTTTACAACATTTTTAATTGTTTTTTTTATACATCTGATACTGAATTCCAAGGCAAATTTCCCACTGGGACAATAAAGTCTATCTAATCTAATTTTCCCCAATGCACCTGTCCACAATTTTTTTTTTTTGAAGGTGTACATGAGCCTCCTCAAATTTCTGCAGAAACAGAGAATATTGTAATATGGGCAGCTTCAGTGGGGCTCAAATTTCATGAATAGCACTAAGCTCCACAGCACCACAAATGCTGTCAGTAACCTAAAGTAATATTACCTGCTTTATTCTACTCCAATATAAGATGAAGAAGTCTCACTGCTGATTAAAGATCACTTTGTGTTTCAGGTGTCGATGGTCACACCTGTAACAGAGTGACGTACACAGACAGAAGCATCTGCGCCGCCGAAGGCTCATCCGTGGACGTTTCTTCCACATACAACAGTTACGAAGATGAAGTTGAATCAAAATTTTGGTTCAGTCCTGAACGCAGAAATCAGTGGAAGAATCCTTCACAACCTGAGGACCTGAGTGAAGACTGGCAGTACGCAGGTCGAGTTCAGGTCTTTGAGACGGCGAGAGGACGCTCCACTCTGAGAATCTCTGATCTGAGACAGAGCGATGCAGCCCAGTATCACTTCAAATTCAAAACACCACGCTTTGAATGGAGGAGTGATTTACCTGGAACAACTCTGACTGTCACAGGTACTGATGGTCATCCTGGAAATATTGATAATATTACAGCATTATCAATCAATCAGTGAGACTTTTCTCTTTATAGGACAGTCATACAGGCAAAACAAAGTGCTTCAATACAGTATTGAAATTAATTAAAGCACTAAAATAAGAGTACTCATTAAAACTAAACCTAATGATAGTAATAATAATAACAATAATCTGAATAGTAGATAAAACGTAAATGAAAGTAACAGCACAAAGTAATAAAAATAAAAATATATAAAAATTATTCATTAAAAAAATATTTATTTATTTAGAAAAAAATGATGATGGCCATCTAGAAAAACAGTAAAATGACTAAAATGTATTAATAAATAGTTAATGAATAAATGTTCAATTAAAAGTCTGACTAAAAAAAAAAAGGTATTGAGTTTTCTTTTAAAAAACTATCAACCCCCTCTGCTGCCCTTTAGGTCATTATGAGTGATTTTAGGAATTTCGACAGGGTGTCTGACTGCATTTTGACTCATTTATATACAAGGAATAGTTGTCAATAGCTATAGATGCTCTTTGATTATTTATAATTAATTATTGGCCATTCATATTGATTGTTTCTTGTTCTTTTATCCAGGTCTGCAGGTGCAGGTGATCAGAAAAACAGTCCGTCCGTCTCATACCGAGGCGCAGCTGTTGTGTCAGAACAGCTGCAGTCCGCCTGGTCATTTTTCCTTCGTCTGGTTCAAGAACGGACAGAGAATTATGGCAGAGGAAACTTCTACATATACAGACAGTTTCTATCCCAGAGACAACATCTCCTGTGCTCTTAAAGGACACGAGGATGCCCGCTCTCTTTCGCTGAGTGAGTTTAAAACTGTGTGGTTAAATATATGCTAACTATTCAGGTTTACCCCAATAAACAATGTACAGACTCATATCGCTTCTCTCTCTGATAAACTGTCTTTAACTTATGAACTATCAACAATTATAACGTGTTATTTTCCATTATATTCTCATAATAAAGTTAATTAATGCTCATATCGTCACTCCAGATGCTCCCAAGGTTCCTTCTGTGTCAGTGAGTCCACCTGGTGAAATCACGGAGGGCAGCTCAGTGACGTTGACCTGTGACGCGAACACGGCAGCTAACTACACCTGGTACGAGAAAAACCTCAAACTGCTCAGTAAAAAACAGCAGCTTGTCTTCAGCTCCATCCAGATCTCTGACTCTGGAGAGTATTACTGCACAGCTGAGGACGAGCTCGGGGCGACAACATCTGAATCCATCTTTATCGATGTGAAATGTGAGTGAAACTTTTCTTTTGAAAGCAACACATAACTGCTAAGGTATCGTTATCGGCGCTCAGTATTGAGGACCAGGTATGCCCCAAATCATTAGCCATCCAGCATTATTTGCTTCTACATACCATTAACTTCTTATAACACTACCGAAAATAATGTGCTAATAATTCTCATCCAGATGCTCCAGATTTTCCTACTTTGTTGTATTACAACTTGTATTTTAAATTGATTTTTGCAAGGCACTGTACTTCAGTTCATCAAGATTTAAATGTGGAGGCAAATCACAAAAACTTTTTTTTGATGCCAACACATAGTGAGTAATGAATATACAAGTAATCATTTGTGGTTGAACTACTCCTTTAAAATGCATCTGTTTACCAAAAGGACAGGCTTTGCAGATTATGTCTGCCATTTTCAGTCTGTAGGCAGGTTTCCATTAACCCTCAAATAGCGCAAATTGAAGACCTTAATATAAATGATGCCTATTGTTAACACTTTAATTTTCGAAAAAGTTTTTATGCTCACTTGAGGTGGTATTTCAGGCGAGTCAGAAGTGCTGTATTTTGCAAAACTGCTATGTCAACACATGTTTTTGCTCTTATAAGTCACATGATGCCATGGCTATGTGCTAGTGGACTATCAGCTCCCAGAAATCCCTTGTACGTGGCTGCTCCCACGAAGTATGGCATCATAACACGCCTACGTCGCCTTCAATTAGAAATAAAGACGTCTAGTGCGGTGGCTGCAATAGAAATAAAGCTGCCAATTTTTTTGAACATCCATCACCATGGTTACTGGGATGTTATCACCAGAGAAGTCCTATAACATCACTCAGTGGAAACGCCGTCATCTCCAAATTGTTTTTTATTGACATTTCAAAAATATTGTTTTTAAGTTTTGTGCAAATCTGTTATTGAAACCTATCTATTGCCTGTGGCTGTATTTCACTGAGCAGCTCCACTGAAGAGCCAGTTTTAACCACTATTGGTGTTTATATTCACCACACTGTTGAGAGGATTCAAAGCATCATATTCAACACACTACAATTCATAAAAATGTAATTTTTTTTCCAGATGCTCCAGTTGTTCTCTCTGTGTCAGTGAGTCCCTCTGCTGAGATAGAGGAGGGCAGCTCAGTGACTCTGACCTGCAGCAGTGACGCTAACCCAGCAGCTAACTACACCTGGTACAAGGAGAACCAAACACTGGTTCAGGGACCAGACGGCATTCATCATGTCACCTCCATCAGGTCTGAGGACAGCGGGATCTACCACTGCAAGTCTGAGAATCCACATGGACAGATCAACTCTGCGTCTGTATTCATAGATGTTCAGTGTGAGTAGGAAAACTAACAAATCACTTCAAAGTCAGAGGACATTTTCCCAAAACAGTTCTGGTTTCAGGTGATTTTAGATTCATGAAAACATGGTGATGAATTGTCTCCTTCAATATTGTCCTCCAGATGCCCATTAGCTCCCTCTGTGTCAGTGAGTCCCTCTGCTGAGATAGAGGAGGGCAGCTCAGTGACTCTGAGCTGCAGCAGTGATGCTAACCCAGCAGCTAACTACACCTGGTACAAGGAGAACCAAACACTGGTTCAGGGACCAGACGGCATTCATCATGTCACCTCCATCAGGTCTGAGGACAGCGGGATCTACCACTGCAAGTCTGAGAATCCACATGGACAGATCAACTTTCAAATCTGTATTCTGCCAATAGATGTTCCTAACAAATCCTTCAAAGTCAGAGGACATTTAATTTGCATCTGCTGTCTGACCACTTTCCATTGAATTGTAATGAATTGTCTCCTTCAATATTGTCCTCCAGATGCTCCAAAGCGTCCCTCTGTGTCAGTGAGTCCCTCTGCTGAGATAGAGGAGGGCAGCTCAGTGACTCTGAGCTGCAGCAGTGATGCTAACCCAGCAGCTAACTACACCTGGTACAAGGAGAACCAAACACTGGTTCAGGGACCAGACGGCATTTATCATGTCACCTCCATCAGGTCTGAGGACAGCGGGATCTACCACTGCAAGTCTGAGAATCCACATGGACAGATCAGCTCTACGTCTGTATTCATAGATGTTCAGTGTGAGTAGGAAAACTAACAAATCACTTCAAAGTCAGAGGACATTACGATTCATCTGCTGTCTGACAAGTTTATGCTGGTGGGAGAAATATTATTCTTAGAAAGCAATTCAATAAACAGGTGGCATCAAATATTGTTAATTTTAAACTTGGATTAAATCATGGTTTATTGTCTGTTCCACCAGAATGCAAACCATTTGAAACTTGAGCAAATTGGTCTGATCTTTTTCAATAAACGAGAGAAGAAAGCAACGAGCAACTTAACAAGACATGACCCCAAAATTTAAAAAAAAATAAATAAATAAAAGAAGTTATGAGAAAATTGTCTGAAAATAAGCCAAAAAAAGAGAAAAAAAGTAAAACACAAAAACAAACAAGAAGATCACCTAAAAAATTATCTAGAATTAAATTATTTTATATACTTCATTATATATTGTTTTCTCATGAATTTATTATAAATGTAGTTCTCTGGACATTTTCCCTGATGTGTGTGTGTGTGTGTGTGTGTGTGTGTGTGTGTGTGTGTGTGTGTGTGTGTGTGTGTGTGTAAGTGTCTTTGTGTGTGTGTGTGTGTGTGTGTGTGTTTGTGTGTGTTTGTGTTTGTGTGTGTTTGTGTGTGTGAGTGTCTGTGTGTGTGTGTTTGTGTGTGTGTGTGTTTGTGTGTGTTTGTGTTTGTGTGTGTTTGTGTGTGTGAGTGTCTGTGTGTGTGTGTGTGTGTGTGTGTGTGTGTGTGTGTGTGTGTGTGTGTGTGTGTGTGTGTGTGTGTGTGTGTGTGTGTGTGTGTGTGTGTGTGTGTGTGTGTGTGTTTGTGTGTGTAAGTGTCTTTGTGTGTGTGTGTGCGTGTGTGTGTGTTTGTGTGTGTGTGTGTGTTTGTGTGTGTTTGTGTTTGTGTGTGTTTGTGTGTGTGAGTGTCTGTGTGTGTGTGTGTGTGTGTGTGTGTGTGGATGGGTGGGTGGGTAATTAAAAAAAACTGTTTTTTAAAATTCTTAAGTAACAAAAACAAAACAGTTCTGGTTTCAGGTGATTTTAGATTCATGAAAACATGGTGATGAATGTTACATTTCGGGAAGCTCATTAGCTCACCTGGTCGAGCGTGCGCCCCATGTACAAGTCCTCACTGCAGCGGCTGCAGGGTTTGATTCCATCCTTGGTCTTTTGCTGCATGTCATTCCCTCTCTTTCTTCCACTTTCATGCTTAGCTGTCCAATAAAGACCAAAACAGCCCGAAAATAATCTTAAAAAAGGAAAAGAATTTCAAATTTAATTTCTGCCAATAGATGTTCCTAAATCCTTCACACTGGACCTTTAATTTGCATTATGAGTGAAATCAAACTCGGACCACTTTCCATTGAATTGTAATGAATTGTCTCCTTCAATATTGTCCTCCAGATGCTCCAAAGCGTCCCTCTGTGTCAGTGAGTCCCTCTGCTGAGATAGAGGAGGGCAGCTCAGTGACTCTGAACTGCAGCAGTGATGCTAACCCAGCAGCTAACTACAGCTGGTACAAGGAGAACCAAACACTGGTTCAGGGACCAGACGGCATTTATCATGTCACCTCCATCAGGTCTGAGGACAGCGGGATCTACCACTGCAAGTCTGAGAATCCACATGGACAGATCAGCTCTACGTCTGTATTCATAGATGTTCAGTGTGAGTAGGAAAACTAACAAATCACTTCAAAGTCAGAGGACATTACGATTCATCTGCTGTCTGACAAGTTTATGCATTGTAATGAATTGTCTCCTTCAATATTGTCCTCCAGATGCTCCAAAGCGTCCCTCTGTGTCAGTGAGTCCCTCTGCTGAGATAGAGGAGGGCAGCTCAGTGACTCTGAGCTGCAGCAGTGATGCTAACCCAGCAGCTAACTACACCTGGTACAAGGAGAACCAAACACTGGTTCAGGGACCAGAAGGAAATTATAATTTCACCTCCATCAGCTCTGAGGACAGCGGGATGTACTACTGCAAATCTGAGAATCAGTATGGACAGATTAACTCCTCATCTCTGATCATAGATGTCCAGTGTAAGTCACATTTTGTTTTTTTCATAATACAAAAGTCCATCCAAATCATGAATGCTAATATTAATAGAATATGTCTGTCTTTATGTTCTCCTCCAGATGCTCCAAAGCGTCCCTCTGTGTCAGTGAGTCCCTCAAAGATAGAGGAGGGCAGCTCAGTGACTCTGAACTGCAGCAGTGACGCTAACCCAGCAGCTAACTACACCTGGTACAAGGAGGATGAAGACTCACCAAAAGCATCCGGACAGATCTTCACCATCACCGACTTCAGAGCCGAACACAGCGGGAATTATTACTGTGAAGCCGAGAACAACAGAGGACGTCAGAGCTCCACCTTACACCTACTTGTTTTGGCGGGTAAGATACACTCATGGGTCTCATGCTGTGTACCTTAACAGCCATTTTTAACCTTCATCATCACAACACTTCTGTGAATGACTGCGGAGGGAGAGGAAGATATTATAACTCTAGCTTGAATCTGGTATCTGTGGCTGAGGCTCATGTGTTTTCACCTACTTTATTAACGCCAGATTTGTACATACATTTGGATCTCTCAAATTGACCTTAAAATAATTCAGTTTAACTTAAACTGCGGTCTTCTCTCTGCGTGTGTTGCCATTGACACTGTGTACTTTATATGCCTCTGCGCCGTTGATAGCCGAGGCTGGAGGCATTATGATTTTTGGTTTTCTGCTTGGCACATTCTCATCAACGCAATATCTCAAAAACACCTCAATGACATTTATTCAAATTTAAGACAAACATTCCCTTAAACTCACTCATGAGGTGATTAGATCTTGGTGGTCATAGGTCAACAGTCAAAGTCCCTGTGACCTTGTGTGTCTCATTCTTGTGAACACAATATTAAACCTTGAGGGACCTTTCAAATTTCAAATTTTGTTGGTTAAAGGTCAACGGTCTCATACTTGTCAATGCAATATTTCAGGAGCGCCTTGAGGGAATTTCTTTAAATTTGGCACAAGAATTCAAGTGGACTCAAACATGAGCTGATCAGATTTTGGTGCTTAAAGGTCAAGGTCACAGTGACCTTGCATTCATCTCATTCTTGTGAACAAGATACCTCACAAACACCTTCAGGGAATTTCTTCAAATTTGGTACAAAAGTTTGACCGGATTCCAGGATGAGCTGATTACATTTTCATAGTCAAAGGTCAAGGACACGCTGACCGTGCATTTGTGTCATTTTTTGAACATAATGACTCAAAAACATCTTTACTGTCACAGGTGCATCCAGATCTAACTTTGGAATAATACTGCTTTTTTCCATGATGATTGTCGCCATCTTCTATGTCTATCTACGGATTAGGTGAGCATCACTGTGATTTCATTATTTCAGAATTCAGCCATTTGTTTAAAACAAATATTGCTGAATTTAATTATTAATTGTCCCTTTCATTTACAGGTTGCCCTATCTACATCGTAGGCGCAGACGGAGACAAAACAGCAAAGCCAGTGGTGCAGCTCACCATGAGCCATATGGGCGCAGGGCTCCATCTAGAGGGACGTGCTGAAGTTACTCCCAGAAAAAAAAATTCAAGTGAGTCATCTAAGTCTATATATTTCACAGTTTCCTTGGCACAAATAATCAACAATAAAATAAAATAAAATAAAATAAAATAAAATAAAATAATAAAATAAAATAAAATAAAATAAAATAAAATAAAATAAAATAAAATAAAATACTTTTTAATTACTTAAATTATTAATTACTTTTTAAAATTAAAAAAAGTAAAATAAAAACATTGGTATTTGTACTATGGGGTCGGGGGCGGAGGCCTGCCCAGGGCATCAAATGAGCAAGAAACACTTAAACCACTGAAAACTCATCATATTCCAAACTTGTGTGAAATTACTTGACTTTGGAATTCAAAAATATCCAGTACAAACGTAGATTTTTGCAAGTCTTTTAAAAAAGGAGTATGTTGTCATCTCCGCTGTGGCTTTCTTTCCATTGCTGGGCAGATATTTAATGAAGTATTCTCAGCAAAAAAGTGCATTTAAAGATGAAATTCTGGCTTTATTGAACTGTCACCTGTCATGATTTTATTGATTTTATTGATTTTACCTCTCCTGTTTTTCCAGACTCAACCGTGGCTCACCTGCCCACCAGCTGTCTGCACTTTGTTTTCTGCACTGGCCAGTCAGCTAACTTGTCTCTAGCATTGGCAGTGCAGATGAACATGATTCTTGTCATGGATACGTTTTTGAGAGATGTTTTTATTCCCACAGCAACAGTAATTGCTTTGGAAATAAATTTAAAAAATATTCTAGGAATAATAATGTTTTTTAAAATATTTTTGACTGTCTACCATCTCCTTCCAACGCAGGTGTGAAGGCTAAAGGTTGATTTATAGTGAGGCAGGTGACTCTCTTGGTAAGTGTCACTGGACAGAAAAGTGGTGAGCGACACGTTCTCATTCTTTTTTATGTCCCGCACAACGTCACATTTTGTCATGCAATGCGGTCGTGTTATAATCGTCATCACAGAGACTGAAACTTTTCAATCCACTCGACTCCGACCTGCATTCAGCTCCTCTGTCCACAGAGGCAGCCGTCTGTCAGCAGCAGCTCCTGCAGAGCTGAGAGGACAGCGGCCTGTAAAACTGCCGTCACCAGGCTGACTGACAGCAGATGTTTAACTGAACCAGTTTTCAGATGAGCTCCATGGGAGGAAATCAACAATTTTAACAGTTGTTGATTCACTGACTTTATCTCCCAGCTGACCATCGCG
Source organism: Plectropomus leopardus (assembly GCF_026936395.1). Classification (NCBI taxonomy): domain Eukaryota; kingdom Metazoa; phylum Chordata; class Actinopteri; order Perciformes; family Serranidae; genus Plectropomus; species Plectropomus leopardus. The sequence continues at coordinate 37,660,995 of NC_142178.1, read as the reverse complement.
ACTCACAGACAGACACTGGGAGCTGATCAATCAATAACTGTAAGGTTAATAAGATAAAAACACGCATGTACAGCAGGATATATGTGACTTGAGTGTTTGAAACCTGGAGCGACATCACTTTTCTTATGTTGCATTCAGACACCATTCACAAGTATTTAAACCTTTTAACTTTCAGCAAAGTGGTGTAATTAATTTAAAAAAAGATAAAAATAAAAGGCAATGAGCAACTTGGTGTGAAATGTTCCAGAAATTGCAAGAAATTAATACATTTAGAAAAAAATATTTTTAAAAAGCTAGGGGGGAAAGCCAGGAGAAAACTGTGTTTTTAATTCTATATTTAAAATTATAGAATAGGATTTTTTTGTTTTTACTTTTTTATTTTTACATTTGTCTTTGCTTTCTTTCTTTCTTTTTTCTTTTTTTCATTTTTAACATTTTTATTTATTTAATTTATTATTGTTATATATATATATATATATATATATATATATATATATATATATATATATATATATATATATATATATATATATATATATATCTTTTTTTTTTAGTTTTTTTTTTTTTTTTCAAATTTTCAGTTAATCTTTTCCGTCTAACTAATTTCTTGCTAATTCTTGGATCATTTCTGCTTTTTTTGCCTGTCACCCTCTTGCCATGTTTTTTTTTTTTAAAGAAAGAAATCAAACCAGTTTGCTCAGGCAAAACTCACCTTTTGGTTTAACAGTGTCTGTTTTCTTGTTCTTAAGTTGTATTTATGAGTCACTTTTTAAAAAATAAATAATTAGGGATCTTATTCTGAAGGTGTTACACAGTGTTTTGATTGTTTGATTGATTCATTGTTTTATTACAGTGTCTAAACATTGTTAATTTGACTAACTTTATTTTCTCGTGCGACCTGTCTGAGTGCACAGACTGTGTGTGTAAATGATGGCAGCAGGTTAGTGATTAGTATTGGTGCAGCTCCTGTGTCAGACGCTGCTTTTTCAATTGGACCACAACTCCTCCACAAGCTCAAACAGGAAGTTGATGGGCTCAATGCCAACATCACCTCAACATCTGCTGTCAGCACTGAACCTTTCCTCTGCACTGATCTCAGCTTCACTGTTCACTCTGCTGACAACATTAAACACAACAATAACAGTTTTAACCTTCAGAGAGCCTTCAGGTTATGTGCACACAGTCCTCAGCTGTCTGCAGACAGTTGGCTTACAGCTCAACTCTCTCAACACTATGGAGAAGAAAGGGTTAAGTGAATAAAAAAATAGATTTTATCAGAGTTTCACTTTCACTTTGAGTGGACACATACACAAACTTAAGGTACATTTTATCTTTATTTATGGCCCAGTTGTCATGTGGACTGAGGCTATAAATAAATTGGTCTCACTTTTAATGTTTGAAACTTTGTAAAATTTTTTACTTTCAAAAACTTTTTAAAAAAGTGTTTGAGGCACTTTTAAGGCAACAAAATGACTTATCTGTATGGACTAGTTATGATGTGAACTGAGGCTGTGAATAAATTAATCTTGCCTGTGAAATAATGTTTGGAAGAAAAAAAAATGTTAAAAAGTAAGTAACACTTAAAAAAATAATAATAAAAAAATGTTCAAGCCACTTTTAGGGTCACAAAATGTTTTTCTCGGGGGCATTTTTGAGAATGTAATGCTTCGTTTGCAAAACAACTGTGAGAATCATTTCTTCATTTCAGCGTGGGGATTTACAGCCATTTGTCTTCTCATGCATATTAATGATGTAAAGAGGAAGGAAACTAGGTGGTTTTTATCAGCTTGGTATCAATTTAACACAAGCAGAAAGCACACACTCTGTCATTACAGAACACATCCTCATTTTTTTCATCTAGAAAGGTTTATTGTGACTTATAAAACTCAGTGTTTCTCTTGTATCTGATAAGACAGAACAGAAACGTGAGGAGCAGCTATGAGTTTAACAGCAGCAGCGAGCGGATTTGTTGTCTTCCTTCTCTCTGCACAAGGTAATACTGTGTACATTTAATATTTAAAGACAGTTAGCACACTTCAGACACACAGAAGAAGGTGTTTCTATCTTAGTTAATAAAATTATTTGATCTTATGCATTGTAGTGCAATCCCTTAAATATCAGACATTCACTTCTCTGTTTTTAAAATTTAAGTCTTTACAGTACGACAGAACACAGAGCTGTTTTTTTTATCACCATCAACATCTCTGCACACTTAACATATTGATTTAGTTTTTAAAATCTGATTTATTCTTGAATATGTAAAAAAGAAAGTAGAGAAATTATTACACAAACAAGCAGACAGACAAAAAAGTAATATTTACAGAAAAGGAAAAACATAAAGTAAATTGTCAAACATACAATGATTTGGGCTACATTTTTAAAAAGGAGTGAGCAGGTAAAAACTTATTTAATCCCACCCCTCTCTGTCATTGAATTTTGATTAAGCATTTTAATTTAATTTTAAAATTTAAATTCATTATTAATTTAAACCTATACCAAAAGTTCCTGTACCTCGTGAAAATTCTGTTTTTATACATAATTTTCCCTGGTGGTACAAACACTCAGTTTTTGCATAAAATTTTCCCCTTAAATAATAACCCCCCTCTCATTATAAACTTAATAAACTGAAGTATTGTGCAACTTTTACGAAAGTAAAGCTGTGTTTGTGTAGATGGAAGTAATAACTGTACACACATTAACGATTTAAAAAATATCTAAATGTTTTTTGTCACATAACATTCATCAAACTGTGGAGTTTCTTGTATCATTCTGCAGTTCAAACTCAACTTTAGTCTGCGTTTGTTCACATTAGAGTAAATTTAGAGGCGGTTTGCTCTGTGACAGCATAACTAATACAGGAAATACAACACGAGTAGGTATCATGTCTTTTATACAAGAAATTACTTACTGTGGCAAGTTTTAAGGTGGATAACAGGACTTAAGGTTGCACTAATGAATATGGATCAAAGTACTTTATAAAATGAAAAGAGCTTTAATAGAGCAGCTGTGAATTATCACCTGACTGTGAATTTCCCCTCAGCTCTACAGAGGGCTTTTGCCTCTTTCATTGTTCTGTTTTTGGCCCGTAACATTACTATTTAAGTTTTCTCTGCCTGCTCTCATCAGCCTTATTTCCAGCAGCAGCAGGTAGCTGATTTCTATTTTTGTGAAAGATATATATATATATATTTTTTTTACTGGCAATTGTTTTTTCTTGCTGTCATTGGAGAAATAAAAAATGTCGAGGCAAACTGTAAACTAAAAGATATGATAGTAGAAAGTAATAACAGTTGTCTAGCTTTTAAGCCATGAGTTATCAATCAGCGTCTGTTTTAAAGGGACAGCCAGCAGGACGGGATCATGTGTGGCAGCGTGTTGTGAGTGTGATCCACTTAAAAAGCAGCTGTTAGCAGCTAATTCAATGAAGAAGACCAGCAATCGTAAATATCCACAAAATGGGAAAACAATGATATCTGCGAGCTTCTTACCCTCCGAGCAGCACAAAAGATCAGCCGCCGTATATCAGGGACCGTAAACGATTGTAATAGCCATGTTTTGTTGTTGTTTATGTTGCTTTTTGTTGCGCTGCTTTCACAGAGTTTTATCACATGTCACGCCTTGCTTGTTTCCAGGATGTCAGCATGCACTGTGCTGCTGATTTTGGGTCTGTATGTAAAAGCAAAGGTGGGGTTAAATAAGTGATTTTGTAGAGGTTTTATGACACACTCACTGTGTACAAAGGGCTTATGACAAAAGACAGAGCAGTTTGACATGCAGCAAAAATGTGGTGGCTGGAATCAAACCTTGAACATTGTAGTAATATGCATGCGCTGTAAGAACACGTTCTCATCCCAAATCATTACATTTTGCCGCTTTGCAGTGGACGTCTGCGTCTACATATTAAGCCAACATGCTGAAGAGGTTGGTTAGGATTAGGCAAAAGAGGCACATGTTAAAGTGTAAGAAAAAAAAATCACATTCAGAGGGAAGTGAACACCAGACTCCTGCAGGAAAGTCCGGGGTTTGTTGGATCCATCCACTGTGGCGTATTTTGTGGAAGTGAAAGCGTTAGGATCTTATGCTGAAAAAAAAAGCAGCGGTATTTCACATTTTTGGGATGAGAACAGGCTTGTTTTTCAATGAAAAAAAAAAGAAAAAAGCTTGAAACATTTATCGGATGTCCAGAAAAACAATTTTAAATGAATACTAAAGTTGTTCTGTCTCTTCGCAAAAACACCATATCATGTCTATAAGGAGACAAAATATCCATATTGTGTTTACAGCATTTTGCGCTGTCCCAAGTGGAAAAAAAACAATCAATACTGCTTTAAGTGTGTCCAAAGAGTGTCCCAGGAATGACTCCTTAAAGCATTATAGCCGTCCTGGTTCCCTCGTCTCAAAGTATATGAATGAAATAAAGTCTGCGGTTAACACAACCTTAACAGACTTCTTCTACTGTTCTACTATATAAAATAGGCCAGTAAATAACACCCCGTGCGTGATTTCTGCAGCTTTTACGTGTCTTAAAATAGGTGTTTGGTAACAAGTAGCTAAATCTACAGAACATAATCACAGGCTTGTTTGTGGTGGTGACATTAAAGTCATGTGACTTTTTCCAACTGTAAATGCTGATCAGGCTGGATGTAATGCTGACCGAAATTGAACCTTAAAAGGAGAAATTTGCCTGTAGGTGCATTTCTTTTTGCACAAGAAGCAAACAGTGAGATTAATGTTAAATTCAGATTGATTGGCTTGACAAGAGCACATTTAAATTAATGTAGTTAGTTCACTATATTTCACTTTTGTTTAATCTGAATTGTGACTGTTTGTTCCTACTTTTGACTAGTAGTGGAAGCTGGTAGCAGTCAAAAATATTTGATGCAGTTATACAGCTATAATTTCCACTTTTAAAACAGACATGTGCATCAGTTAATTTGGGGGCTTTTTTTTTGATAACATCAGTAGTTTGGGCTATTTCTCTTTTTGGATAGGTCTGTTATTTGGTTATCTACATGTCACACTATTTGCCCGCGCCTCGGTTTTCTGCATTTTCCATTCGCAGTTTCCATTCACACTCTGCTGCAGCTCGACCACAGAGCAAAAACCAACCGAGCAAAGCTGATTCTTTTTTTATGTCTCACACCCTCCTAATGTTCATACTTCAGCAGTCGGTTCTGGAAATGCTGTGTTGAAGTTCACACGTTCTGCACCGCACCCTCTGTGTGATGTCCTGCTTCAGTGAATGTACAGATAAACTGCAGAGATCATGTTTTTGTCTTTGGCTTTTCCTTTGCAATGTAAATTATCACGTTAAACAGGATTCGCAAATTTCCCCATAACTCTTTCTCACTTTGGCATAAGCCGAGATAATGTTCAAACTGACAGATGTTACAAAGTCCTTGACAAAGAAGGAAAAATCTTAGAAAAACTTATGATACAGAGGTCTTAAGTTCAGTTCCAGTTAAGATATATCTGCGGTAAAACAGTGAGACACCAAAACAAATTGGTACTATAGGAATGTTTTTGTCTCACACTGACTTAGAGTGGGATGGCATGAGAGCAGAAGTATTGGGAAATGTAGCTTCACACACTTTACACAGAATCACCTTTACTTCTCCTAATCCTCCTCGGTAATTTCTATTTTCATTGAGTTAATTTATTTATTTTTTAAGAGTATTTTTGGGGCTTTTATTGCCTTTATATGACAGGACAGTTTGAGCGTGAAAGGGGGAGGGAGAGAGAGAGAGAGAGAGAGAAGGCGACATGCAGCAAAGGGCAGAGGCCGGAATCAAACCCACGGCTGCTACGGCAAAGACACAGCCTCTGTATGTAGGGCGCTGCTCTATTCACTGAGCCACTAGGCACCCTAATTTTTTTTTTTGACCAATTTCAGCCCTAATCATAAATATCAAGTATCCATTAATTTTCAGAATTTTAACTCTTTAAATGCCAAGTTTTTGTCTTGATGCCACTATGAAAAAAAAACCTCACAAAAAATAAATGATTTTCAATATACTACATGCAAAGTGTTTTTTGTTTGTTTTTAATTCTCATAGGTTGTGCAAAAATTGCAGCTTGAATGGGTTTCAACTGCATTTTTTGCACTTAATTTTTAATTTTGTATTTTAGATTTATTGTAGGAGCTGAGCTGGAAATTCCAAGATTAAATAAAAATACACAGGCTTGCCAAACTTTATGCCAAATGCATGAACACAGTCAAAATTATCAAAAAAAGAATGAAAAGCACGTAAAATACACTAAACATGTCCTTAGGGTTTAAGAAAATGTTGCATATATAATAGTTTAATGGTAGCAGTGGATGTGTTGGTGTTACAGGGTTATTGGCTGTGTATGACAGATTTAACTGTTCATCAAGTCATCAACAAGTTGGAACAGTTTGTCTCCAGGATTTGATAAGGTGAAGCACCTTCAAAACTAAATGAAAGTTTATATCCTGATGTTGTTCTGAGTCTGACTATAATTCGTGTGCTTTGTGTTACAGTGATACAGGCTAACAATGGCTGGGGAGTAAAGTACACCTCAACTCAGATCTGTGCCGTACGAGGATCAACAGTGGAAATAAGCTGCAGCTACACATACCCAAAAAAATCATATTCTACCAGTGCTGACAACACATTCTGGTTTACTACAATTAAAAATGACCAGCCTCAGGATCTGAAAGAAGACCGAAAGTATTCAGGTCGTGTGTTCACTCACTGTTCTAACAACATCTGCACTCTAAAAATCAAGAGCTTGAAAGATAGCGACTCAGCTGAGTACAAGTTCAGGTTCAAAACAAGCTTCCCCGCTGAAGCTTATACTGGTTTACCTGGAGTCACTCTGTTTGTCAGAGGTAACTTTTTTATTCATATGTAAACTATTTTTTTCCAAATGTTTGTCTGGATAAAAATCTGTATGTGTGTGTATTTGCATGTGTGTATGTAGACAGTTTTGTCTCAAATAACATTCCTGTTCCTTCATCACAGAACCAGATCTCCAGGTGCAGGTGAGCAGGTCATATTCTACCTGGTTACTGTTGAAGTGTCACAGCAGGTGTGTTCTACCTGATCATCCTTCCTACACCTGGTTCAAGAATGAAGTGACGATCTGGCAAGGATCATCTCAGTATTATTCAGTCAACTCTGGCTCTGAAGACAGCTATTCCTGTGCTATAAGAAAATATACAAGCTATTCTCCGCCAGTGTGTAAGTTCACTCCACTCTGTCAAGAAAAAAACATACTTAATAAACACTGACATTATAATACAATTACAATTTCAGACTTAACTTCAGTGGATTCGCTAAATCTCAGTTTAGACACGCTTTATTATTTTGAGATATAATGTATATATATAACATATAATATATATTTATGTTATATATGATAATAATATAATAATAAACAAATTATATAATATTATATATATATATATATATATATATATATATATAATAGATATAATGTTTCTGTTTTTGAGATGCTTCATTATTTGTATTGATGAGGTCTTTGTTAATAGCTCTCAACCGGGGTTAATTTAACACTTTTTGACTGAGACAGAGTGGATACTGTCAGTCAGTAACTATTTGTTTTTCAAAGTAAAACCTTGTTCTTCAAAGTAAAACCTCAACATGCAGTTTCCAGTTTTTGAACAGTTATTAATGACAGGCAAATGGTCTTTATGTTTTAAGTGATAAATCAGAATAACATGACAACATAACTAAATTGTTTCTAATAACAATTTCTCTTCCAGATACTCCAAGGCGTCCCTCTGTGTCAGTGAGTCCCTCTGCTGAGATAGAGGAGGGCAGCTCAGTGACTCTGAACTGCAGCAGTGATGCTAACCCAGCAGCTAACTACACCTGGTACAGGAAGACTGTAAATCCACACCTTGAACCTCTCAGTAAAAAACCACAGCTTGTCTTCAGCTCCATCCAGTCCTCTGACTCTGGACAGTATTACTGTACAGCTAAGAACGAGCTGGGGTCGAAAACTACGATCACCGTTGTTGATGTAAAATGTGAGTTTAGTTGAAAATAACAAACAACTTAAATTAGTCCAGTCTTTGCAAAAGTAGATTTTTTAATGCTTTAATGCTACTCACAGTTTGAAATGTATTACCACATGTTCTTCTGCAGAAAAACATTATTAACTGAGAATATCTCTTAACACAGATGCTCCAAAGCGTCCCTCTGTGTCAGTGAGTCCCTCTGCTGAGATAGTGGAGGGCAGCTCAGTGACTCTGAGCTGCAGCAGTGATGCTAACCCAGCAGCTAAATACACCTGGTACAAGGAGAACCAAACATTACCAAGTGGGAAGGAAGCAATCTTTAATTTCACCTCCGTCAGCTCTGAGGACAGAGGGAAGTACTACTGCACGTCTGAGAATCAGTATGGACAGATCAACTCTGCATCTTTACTGATCAATGTCCAGTGTAAATATCTAACTTACTAACTTATTAACTTACTATGTGATAGGCCCATCTGTCTCTTACTTATGATGTTGTTATGTACTAAAAGATCCAGTGTGTTGGATTTAGGGAAATTCTGGCAGAACTGGAATATAGTATAATAAGACTGTTTTATTTAGTGTGTAATCGCCTGCAAAGAACTGTTGTGTTTGTGTTGTGCACAGTAATGCATCGCAAAGACTACTTAATAATTAAAAAAAAAAACACATAAAACACATTCTTATAGACATCATACATTCAGAGAAACCCTTGTCCAGTAACAGTATATCTGTGGTATCTATGGTTATGGAAAAACAACTTTACCTCATATAACAAGTTTGTTTTGATCTCACTTCATCCTTCCTTTTTTGTTTCTTCTCTTGTGCGCTGATCTGAACAGTCAATCTGTGTTTTTCTTCACTAATAAGCTCTACTGCCTCCAACACCAATTCAACATGCTGATTCGTAGGGAAAAAAAAGCTGGTGAGGGTTGACGAAAGCCAAAGGTGCTGGATGCACCACAGTGACTGGAGCCACAAATTCTCAACTGTCGGTTTGGTGTGTCAGGGCATTGACATGGTGAAAGAGATGCCTGCAAATCGGTGGATACATTTTTTAAAATGTGACAACCACCACAAAGTGACTTGTTTCACCATCAGGATTTTGTCCATTCTGTCTGATAACATTTGGAAACTGCACGACAGCTGCACGATTAAATCAGTTTATCCCCATTCATGTTAGTAGAGCACTAAACTGGATTTTGTGGTCCCAGCGGCACAGTCATTATGTTTACATGCACAGCTAAGCTTAGCTACAGTTAGAGCTCTGTTAGGACATTTATTTTGACTGCTGTTCTTGTCCCAGTAAACAAGCACCGGGAGAGAATCCATTCATTGACGGAAGTATGTCCCACTCTGCCACATCTGTTAGAGATATGCCCTCTTTCAGCTAGTTGCTAAAAACTTTTATCATTTATACAGTCTGTGAGATAGACCGAATAACAATAACAACTGTTTATTTACAATAACTTCGGGGTAGAAGACCACAGTGTCACGCACATATAATCAAATGGCGCTGAGCAAACTCTGCCTTCGTTGATAAGTTTTAAGCCACCTAAAAAAACAATATCAGTTTAAGTGTTGCCTACGGCATATCTAGAATATTTTCACCACTTTAACTTGCTGAAAAATAGCCCTTTTTGATGAGGATTTGAAGCTGTCATATCAAAAACATCAGACTCTGCTGAGAAAAATCATTTTACTTTTACTTTACTCCACTGAACGGCAGAGCTGCTGCTCTTCTGCTGCCTCCATCAGCTGCTGTTTAAGGTAAAGAGGAGCAAATATTCAAATATAGTGTACACTTAAACTGATATTGATATTTTTAATTGATTTTTTTCAGTTGGCTTAAGTATGTTTTGCTGTGGCCCCGTCCACAGCAGGACATCACTTAGCTTCCATGCTGGTGTTGTGGGACTGTACTTTATTTATCAGAGGAAGGGTGTGGCTGGGGTGTCCATATCCCTAACCCCTGAGTGAGGCCTGTAAGGCAACTAGAAGCATGCGGAGGACGCCAAGTCTAGTTAAAGTCTGACTGAGGTGTTTACATGACGGAATAGCTCCACTTCCAATCAAATTATCTGGCTGTGTTTGTCCAATTTTGAGAAATTTGATTTAGTCTGATTTCTGTTGGACTGTCATGTCTATTTTGTTTTTTTAAAAGTCCAGTTTTAGTCTAACTAAAACAATAATTTGTCTTTTTATAACATCATGTAAATGAATGCAGTGAGTTTGCACTAGAGGTTCAGTCGCTTCAAATTTTTGTCATGCATAGAGAGCTGACTGGTTTGCTCTTTGGATCACAATCAAACGTAGGTCACGAATAGTATCGGGTGCTTTATTACAGTGGCTAAATCATTAAAAAAGCCAGCATGTTTTGTCCAAACAGCGGCCTTTGCCAAAGCTTCAAAATCATCTTTTTGAAACATGTTTTTTTTAAAATCCTCCTCGTTTTTCACGCTAAAATACTTTTGGAGTGCCTGGATTTCCTTCTTGCCATACCCTTTTTGTGATGCATGTTGGAGAGCTCTAAAGTTTCCTTACTTGAAAAGAACCACGATGGAAATCAACAGCCTGTCTGACAAGACAGGCTGTTGATTTCTTTAAGTAAACAATAATAATAAACAATAATAATAGTAAATAATAATAATAATAATAATAATAATAATAATAATAATAAATAGTAAATGTGTTGCTCCTTCTGGCTCCTGGCAGTCCATAAGAGCTGCTCTGGTAACAAAGATTCACAAGTTGTCTCCCTTTTGTCCTTTCAGATGCTCCTAAACGTCCCTCTGTGTCAGTGAATCCCTCTACTGAAGTCATGTGGGGCAGCTCAGTGACTCTGAGCTGCAGCAGTGACGCTAACCCAGCAGCTAACTACACCTGGTACAAGGAGAACCAAACACTGGTTCAGGGACCAGAAGGCATTCATCATTTTGATTTAATCAGCTTTGAGGACAGCGGGATCTACCACTGCAAATGTGAGAACAAATATGGCAACATAACCTTCACGCCTGTACGCATAGATGTCCAGTGTAAGTAAAACTTCAGCATATCTCTTCAACAAACACTGTGTTTACACACAGATGGTGGGTGTAAATGTTTGATGAGCTGAGGCTGGGAGAAATATACCTTAAAGTGCCATTGCAATGCTTTTAAAGGGTTAATAGTTTTTACAAGTATGTTTTAAGACTATACTCACATGCCATTTGTACATTTTATCCTTTAAAACCTGGATCAACATCAGGTTTTCCTGCTTCATTCATATGCCTTTCACAAGCTTCACAATCCTGTTGAAACATGAGCAAATTGGTTTAATTTATTTACGTATTTTTTTCAATGGGGAAAAGGCAATGAGCAACTTGGCAAACTTTCAGAACAGAACTGGGAGGGGGTAATTAGAGAATTGTAAAAAAAAAAAAAATGTCCAGGAAACTAAATTTATAATTATTATTATTAAATATTTAATATAAAGTTATATTTCAGGAAAACAATGTATTCCTCTAAAAAACAAAAAAAAAATCAGGACTTATTTCCAGGTCATTTTCTGGTTCGTTATTCTTTCCTTTTCTTTTTGTGTGTGTGTATTTTAAGGTAATATTTTGAAACTTAACACATTTCTTGCTAATTTTTGGGTCATGACTTGATTGGTCGATTATTGCTTTCTCCCCATATTTTAAAAAGAAATCCCCAATTTGCTCAGGTTTCAAGGGGTTAAAATGATTAAGGTTAAAAAACAGGGAAGGACATGAGAAAAATGCTTAAAAATTATAAACATTTTGTAGAATAATTTCAAACCTGTAATTATGATGATTATACATATAGTTTTTTCCTAGCTTTCCTTTTCCCCCATGCTTTTGGGAAAAAAATGCACCAATTTGCTTTGGGTTCTAAGGTTTAAATACTTGTGAAAGGTGTCTAAAAGAAAAGAAAGTGATGTGGCTGCAGCTTTCAAAGGGTTATTAAAAAAGCAATGCAAACATATCACAGTTGTCAAAAGGATTTTGACTTTTCTATACATTTTCTCCTCCAGATGCTCCGAAGCGTCTCTCTGTGTCAGTGAGTCCCTCTGCTGAGATAGAGGAGGGCAGCTCAGTGACTCTGACCTGCAGCAGTGACGCTAACCCAGCAGCTAAATACACCTGGTACAAGGAGGATGAAGAGTCACCAAAAGCATTCAGACAGATCTTCATCATTACTGAAATCAGAGCCGAACACAGCGGGAATTATTACTGTGAAGCCCAAAATAGCAGAGGACGTCAAAACTCCACTTTACATCTCATCATTGTATCCAGTAGGTGCTATTAATGTGTATGTCCATAGCTCATTCATTCATTATTTTACATTCAAGAAGAAGTATGTCTAAATATCATTATCACTGTTTTCCAGGTTCAATGAAATCCGTAGCTGCTGGATCAATCACCGTGATTTTTCTGGCTCTCATTTTCCTTTCTGCTTTCCTGTTGATGAGGTGAGCAGCTTGTTTTACTGCGTTCATATTCAGAAACGCACCTTAAGTCAGGTCAGTCGTTAAATCATTTTATTTGATGATTCATTTGCTTGTTGATTCACTTTTTTGTAACCCAGAAGAAAAAAGTCTTTGGAGCAAACCCTCGAGCCAAGAGTGAGACAAGACAACAAACTTCAGGTGAGGAAAAAGAGTTCAGGTGTCCACTTTCACCTGGAAACTTGTTTTAAAAGTGCTTTATATCCTTCTTTGAAGATTTTTCTCCTCAAGCTGAATCTTTATCTTTTAGCGAGGCATGTGGGAATATGTCAGTGTCGGCCAATTATAAAACAGTTTGTCTAAGTGAAAAAAAACGCAATAAAGGTGTAGTCCGTTTACCATTTCTGTCCGTCTCCCCCTTTTGTTTTTTTTAAATCCTGTTCATTTCCATTCATTGTCCATTTGTCACAACTTTGTTTTCCTTTGCCCACTTATTCTTTTGTCCTAAAGATTTAAGCTGAAATGTCTCCCCGTCATAATTCCTTCAGTATTCATCATTCAGTAGGTTTATTCTGGGAGCCAAAATAAGTTATGTAATGTAATGTAATTCTGTTTAGACAAGGACAGTGTGCAATAAAACATTAGCCTTATATAAAACAAGGAGAGATGCATTGTACCACGTTTTAGCAAAACCAATGTTTTCCACCCATAGACTATGGGCATGTAGGTGGAATAAATAAATAAATGACAACATTTGATTCAATAAAGTACAAAACATCATACAACATTCATAAAATTTTACAAATAGTATTATCCCCATATCTGCATACATATCTGCAGAGGTCTCTTTCTTTCCAAAATGATCGGACATGTTGATTTAAATACGTAAAAACACAGAAAAAAGCTCTACATCTAAAGCTCTTGCCGTGAGAGCAAAGAGATGCAAGAACGTGAATGTCTCTATCTAGAGTGTTTGGTTTGTTTGTTCTGGGCTTCTACAGAAACATATGCAACATGGTGATCTCCGTAGATGAGAATATACTCCCTATGTAAATATAAACTACTCTTTCTTAGGTAATAAAAACATTACAATTCTTATTTTCAGGTAATTATACACTAAATAAGACATACTTATTATATTATATTCCTGTTCTGCCGATAAATCCCCTTAAATCCGACACACTGGACATATAAATCATAAAGTGCGGAGACAGGGACACTTTAAACTAGTAGTTTTACAGTAGTAGTATTACAATACTAGTATTCTAGCATTGTAGGTGATGTATTTATTGGTCCTCTTATTACTGGATTACTGTAGGCAGGTTTCCCCTGCAGGAAGTTGGGGGTAGTTTTATGGCGTCTCGTCCGTTGGTGTGTCTGCTCTGCAGGAACCGCCCCTGTGGGACAGTTTTTGAGAACTTCTACAAAGATACAAGTCCCTGCCTTGGAGTGGGAACTGAAAAACTGCAGGGTCAGAGGTCAACAAGCGCCAATTTTAATACTGCGCTGATGTGATGTCATGCCTTTCCCGTTGGGAAAATTCACATGAACAACCTTTCATGTTGAAAAAAAAACTTGAAAATAATTTTCTGACACGAGTTGCCAACTTGACGTCATACAAACATAAACATGGCGTCCAAAAGTCAATGTTTGGTCAACGGTAAGAAACTTTTTTATTAATTCACATATGGAAACAGCAAAGAGAGGGAGGAGAGCTGGCATCAGGGTGAGGCTGACCTGACTTGGACTGAGAGCTGTTCCTCAGCAACAGGAGATCAGACTGCTCTTTGCACATCTTCACGAGACATGATTAACATCCCGGATCAAGCTGTTGCACTGGATGGCCGGACCTTGTTCAGAGCCAATAGGACACAAAACTCTGACGCAAATTCAAAAAGTGCTCTGCAGGAATTGTTTGATGCCATCAGCAACAGCATGCCCGAGCATCCAGATGGAATTTTTCATAGCAGCTGGAGATTTTAATCAACTCAACCTTCAACTATATTTTTTACGCTTATAAAATGACTAATAAATCTAACCTGTACCTTATTCCTTGTACCTTGAAACAACTTTCAACTTCTTGTTTAACCCATCCATGTTGTTTCCGCTTTACGACCTCAAAGCACATGAACACAACAAAGCTGTAAGAGTGAGTTCCCAACTCGGAAACTACGATCTTCCGATATCACATGAACGCAGCATAAAGCCCCTCAGAGGAAGATGAAGAATGATTATGTAAACTCTGGAGTCCAGTGGGTCCTGCTGGGGATCTACGCTGATATAAAGACACAAATGCTGAGAGGAGCGACTACGAGGCCGTTCCTGTAAATAATCCTGTCTCCTGCAATGGAAACACAGGTAATCCTGTGTTTCCATTGTCAGGTAATCCTTGAACTTTATTGACCTCTACTGGTGATGAGCTGGAATTGCAAAAAACAGAGCTGACCTCAAACCCGTGGCTCACCTTTTGGCCTTGAAAATAAAGCTTAATCACACAACAGGAAACAATAAATAAATGCCAAATGCAAGACTTTATAGCGTCTGATGTATAATTTGTAAAGTCACTGCAACTGCAGAACAACATATTCACCTTTAACCCTGCAGGTGTGTTACTACATCATTTTGTTTTTCTACATGGTAATAAAAATCATACTTACACGCTGACCTATGTTGTTGTTCTTAATTACTGTTGTCTTAATGTGATGTTCACCCTTCAGGTAAACATGGTTACAGTGCGTGACGTCCCTTCAGCACCGAGACCGAGATCACAGGCAGAGCAGCAGGACGACCTCTGCTATGCCAGCGTGACCTTCTTGAAAAACCGGGAAGACCCTCTTTACTCCAACATCAGGCTCGGTCAGCCCATCAGACCCAAGGAGGTGGAAGAGGAGGATGATGAGGAGGATGAAGAGGAGGATGTGGAGTACACGGCCGTCATGTTTAAGAGTAACGGTGCAGCTACAGGGTGAGTCCATGAGAGTTTATTTCCTCCGTTTTACTGCATCTGCACCCTTTTTTTGAGTTAATTATTTGAGTTTTCTGAGATCTTATCGTAATTCTCAAAGTATGTTTTTTTACTCACAGATCAACACATCAGGAGGCTGCAGAGGATTCATCTGAACTGTACAGCACAGTCTGCAAAAATACAAGAGTATAAACAACACAAATCAGTGGGTGTTTCAGAAGGTTAACCCTTTGAAACCTGAGCAAATTGGCTTCACTTCTTTCAAAAACATGGGAAGAAGACAACGAGCAACTTAGCAAGACACTGCCCATATACGAGAGAAAAAAAGAAGAAAATTACCTGCAAAAAGACAGAAAAAGTATTATATATATTTTATTATTTTTTGTGTAACATAATTTTTAATATAAACTTATTAATATTTTTTCCTCCTACTTTACTATAATTTAAAATTTTCAAATAACCCTCCCCTCTTTAAAACAAACAAACAAAAAAAAAAAACAACAACAAAATTTAGGTAATTGTCTTGGCCTTTTTTACAAATATCTTGCAATTTTTGGGACATTTTATGTTGGTCAATGCCTTTCCCCCCATGTTTTCAAAAGAAATCAATTTGCTGAAATTTTGTTTCAAAGGGTCAAATAACTTGTGAAAGGCGTCTTTATGGAGCACAAGAAAACTGGTGTCGGAGGGTTAAACACAAAATTATGAAAACCTGATTGAGTTGAAATATTGGATTACCTATTGCTACGACATCCAGCCTGGTCATTTCTCTGGAGTAGCTTCAAGTATCAGTCAGCTTACATGTGGTTTACAAATACCGATGCAGTGTTTGCTTAAAAGTGTCACTAAGGAGCAATTTTTTATGCAAAAGCTACAAGCAAAGCATTTCCAACATCTCGCCAAGTACATACGGTCAACACGCTCTCGCCCCCCCTCGTTGAAGGTTGCAGCTTTGTCAGCGGACGTCAAATAACGCCACTCTGTCAGTGCCTTCAGTGTGTGAGCGTGGCGCCAAAAGCCGCCCACTGCTTCCAGCTAATGCAGCTGGACGGCAGCAGATGACAATGTGCTTGGACAGAACTGGTGGCGATGTTGTTATATGCTGGCATACAGCTGTGAATGGCATCAGGCGCGTCCACATGCAGCGTGCACAGGCGGCGTCATTTGAGAACACAACTGGACAAAACTGATGGTGGGTGGGTCCCACAAACACCTGCCGGGAATTTGCTTCCCGTGTAGATGTGTGCTTTTTTTTCTACATCTTTGTGATGAGGAAAAACAGTGTGAAGAAGAACTCAGGAGACTTTGAGGATTTACACACAGGATTTAATAAAGACTCGATCGCGATACAGAGATTCTTAAGGTGTCCCCGTCTGAGGCTCGTACTTAACCACAACAGTCCTCCGAAGGAAGACATAACATGTTCCCAAATAAGGTTATTTTGCATGCATCCATGAGTGAGACAAGAGTCTATTGGTCCCTAAAGGTAAACAAACAAGTGTGCTCACCCTTTTTCCTCTAAATCAGCTTGCCTGTTTTTCCAACTATGCAACTGCACACCCCCAAGAAGAGACACTGAGGCCATGTCCATATGGAGACACGTTTAGGTGTATCCGCAGTTTTTTATCGTAGGGCCATTTCGTCCACATCGAACCAGCGTTTTGGAAGCTTGAATACGCTAATTTTTGAAAGTGGGTCCCAGAGAGAACAAATCTGAAGACACCACCCTTGAGTTTCCGTGTTTACAACCCATATGCATCTTTCCTGAAGCGGTGATGCTATAGGCCCGTATCACTCACCACGTGCCTCTTTTGCCTAAACATAACCGTCTGTGACTTTGTTGCCTGATCCTAACACCGCTGACAGTCCGCGCTGTTGTGTAAACATAAGGACTGCGCTGCTTCATCCCACCATGTGCATTTGTTGACGTCATGGTAACAGCACACCGGGACGCAAACAGCTGATGCAGATGAACGCCTTAAATGTCGTATGTAGACATTCATAGTCACTGACAGAGTGGCACCATGTGATGAGTCGGATGAGAACGTGCTGGTTGTTGATGTTTGGGATCAGCGTGCTGATTACCACCTGTTAAATGCACTGTTGTTTTTTTTAAAAATACACTTCCGTTTTCACAAGAAATGTTCATTTTCTGCTTGTTAGATGCAGTCTTTTTCAAAACAAACTCAAAAACATCTGTAAAATACTTTGTACTTATATTTATTTTCCTGTGCAACAAAAGCAACAGGTTAGGGTTAGCAAAAAAACATCATGGTTTGGCTTAAAACTCAGGGACTTTCCAGATCTTTGAATTAAGAAGTTGCAGGTGTCATTAGAAACTGACGCTGCTCAGCAGAGTATCACAAAGCCGTGAACAACGAAATCACTTCCAAAAAGCACAGACTTTCTCTGTTCCTCTGTTTATTCACTTCATCAGCTTTTTATTGTCAAATATTGCAGATATTCTGCTCATTTTCTCATCTTTTACTTATGGCGCATCACAAGTTATATTTTGTTGAATTTAAAATGATTTTACTGTTGTTTTGTCTGCATTTAAAGCTCAGCTTATTATTTTTGTATTGATTGCACTGATTGCTATTGTTTAAATATTCTGATATTTTATTCTATAATAAACTTTCTTGTTAATAAATCCTTCCAAGTGTCAACATGTTTGTGAAGTGCTCATTCTCCCCTAAAAGAGACTTAAAAGCTCCCCTGAAACTAAACAACTTTGAGATTTTGGCATCTCAAAAGTGATTACTGCTGCATGTTGGAAGTTGATAATTGTGATTTCAAATTCCTTACCTCTGTTTAAAATGCATCCCTGTGCATCTCCTCGGAAAAACATGGACACCTGCAACAAAATGATGTTAGTAGGTCATGCTTGTGAGCTTCCCTACTTGCTAACCCATCAGACAGATGGACACAAACACCTCATAAAATACTCAGATCTTCTTCTGTGGCAGTCTCCACTATAATTGGTGTCATCGCATTTCAGTGTGATGACACACAAGCCCTTTTTACACAGATATCTTTCAATACAGAGACCATTTCAGCGCAGTTACTACCTACGACTTACTCCCCAAATCCAGCGATCGTACCTTTTACACAGAATGGCCAAGCTGCAATATTTGCTCCTTTAACAGGCAGTGTACACACACACACACACACACACACACACACACACACACACACGCAATCTCATGCCAACTTGTCACATGGTGCTGCTCTGTCAGTGAACCTCTGCGTTTACTTGTGACATTTTAAATATCCTTCTGCATCAGCTGTTTACACCAGCTATTACCGTGATGTCAGCAAATTTTAAGGTCATTTTCTTGTATGTTTTACTAATTTCTGGTTTTTTTTTTTTTTTTTTTTTTTTTTTTTTTTTACAAATTTTCAGGTAATTTTCTTGAGCTTTTTATTTCTTACTGATTTATCATCATTTCTTCTTTTGTTGCACATTGCCCTGTTCCAGTGGTTTTTGTAATAAATCAAGCCAGCTTGTTCAGGGGTAACTACAGGGCTGATGGGGAAGTGGGAACAGGTGAGCAGGTAGGCGGGGAAGGTCAGGGTGATGGAGGATGGCGGCTGCATGACATGAAGGACTGGAAGGATCTGAAATGGCAGAGAAATGAAGCAGGCGAGAAGATGTGACACTTAAACTAAACAATTCTATTTTTGTCTGTCAGTATAAGAGGAAGTTCATGCACAAAACAACAGTTATTTCTTCATTTACATTCGAGGGTGTACAAACATGCAGCGGCTCAGGCTTGTTAATGATATAAAGAGGAAGGAAGATTTTATCAGCTGTGTCGTTCAGCCGTGTCTACAGAAGACAAGTGTTAATGCAAGACCACATCCTTTTCTGTAGAGCTCCTTTAAATACTGGACAGTTTCCACCCTCTGAGAGATGAGCGGAGCAGCGATGGGTCTAACATCAGCAGCGAGGGGGTTTATCGTCTTTCTTCTCTCAGTACAAGGTAATCTACATTTCTATTATAATGTATTTAGAACAATTATTTTAAAAGGGCGATGAGCAACTTGGCCAGAAATGTTTCACAAATTGCAAAAAAACAAAAGATTCAGAAAATGTTAGTTTTGAAAAGCCAGGGGAAATTTTCTTTGGGAGAAATAGAACGATATATTTTTAATTAAATATTTAATATTGTTTTACAGAATTACTATAATTTTCAAATTTTGTTTTTCTTTTCTTTTTTGTGTGCTAATTTTCAGGTCATTTTCTTATACTTTATACCTTTGTTTTTTGCAAATTTTTTGGTCCATTTTTTTTTTTAAAGATGTTTGTTGCCTTCTTCCCAAGTTTTGACAGAAATTAAGGTTTCAAAGGATTACACCAATTTTAAATTTAAAATCGATCATAACTGAGTAAGTCTTGTCATTTTTCAAGTCATTTTTCCCACATACAGAAACTTTAAAACACTCAAAGGAAGAAAAACTGAGAGTCAGTTCAGTTGGTTGGACTAAATACAAACCTCTGTCGACAGACGAGACGTGATTGTTTAATTTAGAGCTATGTGTTGTGTGCAGACCGCTCTCCGCACCATATGCAGTATTGTTCTCTGTATCATCTCTCATGCTAATTAGGAGAAAGAGAGAACCAAATGTTGAAAAAAAAAAAAAGATCAAATATCTCATGAATTCTTTAAAGTGTAAAATCAAACAGCGTGGCACTGACCTCAGCTTGGCATTTTAGTTACACCAATAAAACTTTATATTACCATCATACTGGTGAAGAAGAGTTTCACAACCGCATTCTGCATTTCTCTGTAGTTTCACACTCATGACCTCGCCACAAACAGGAACCAAACTAAACAAACAAATCATCTTTTCCACAAACCGCACTTTTTGTAATAATTAGTATTCTGCTTTCTTCTTCTCCTCTGACAAAATGCATCTAAGTTTCAATGTTTTTTCATTTCTTTCCTTCCCCTTCAAACACTGCGATGCGCTTCTTTACTGCACATAGATATTAACTACGGAAATACAGTTTGCATGATGCTGAACTCTTTTCTTTTCTCTCTGTCACACTCACGTCCAAGTTCATCCAGTGGCAAAAATTAGGACAAGTCTGCAAATAAATAGAATGTATCAAGAGAATTAAACTGGACACTTTGTTTTTAACAAAGGTGTGAAGTCATTGCTGGAGGAGAAACAACTTTGTTTCCACACTTAAAACAGGTATAGGATCATGAATGTTTAGTCTCCGCACACAGAAATTTTATATCAGTATTTCTATTGTATTTGTGATTACCTATATTTCTTTTGTATTTATTTCCCTCTTCTTTCTCTGTATTTCAATTTGTAATTTCTTAAAGCCGCTCATGGACAGGTGTTGCAAATTAGCATTTTGCTATAAACACTCAAAGCAGTGCATCTGGGACTTGAGCATGTCTGAATGTTACGGCACCAGTGTTACTGTATGTCCATGTCAAATAAACAAATAAATAAATACATTCACAGGCCCATACCACTTAGCCCTAACCTCTCCATTTTGTGCGTGCACGTCTAGGGGAAGGATCCTCCGATTATTGTTGGGATAGAAAGGTATGGTGATGAATAAGAATAGAAGAATAAATGTTAGAGCTGTTAGATTATGCAAACTACTGTCTCCAGTAGTTTGCATAATCTAACATAATAATAGACATCTAACATAATAATAGACATAATAATAGGTATAATAGACTCTCCTGTCTACATTTGCACCAACATAAGATAACAAAACATGACGTAATGACATGATGATGTGGAGGACAAACGTTTTAGCTTTAAATGAATGTTGTAACTATTAGGGTTGTATTTTGGACTTATTTAAAAGGATCTTGCACCAACACCCTCTGTTGTTAAATAGTTAAAATAAATGCAGTCATTTAAAGTTGTATGTCTCTCCTCTAGCCAAAAAATAAAGCAAAGGTCACCTCTTGATTTGGAGGGTATGTAATATTTCATACCTCTATACCTTCAGACTTAAAATTACACTATAGAAACCCACAATACGTTAAGAAAAGCAACATTTACACTCTCATTTTCCTTCTCAAACAGAGTAATACAACTGCACACTTTTTGAATTCAACTTTCTCTCAGTAACAGAAGACCGACGAGACTTAATTACCCCGTTAACTCATCAACTCAAACACACTTCATTCAAACTCAGTAGAAAAAATAAAAATAAATTTAACTCACCCAAACCATCTAGGTTACTCTTGTTGGTAATATATTTTTAACTTTACTGTTCCAACAATCACCAGCTGCAGTTTGATTGAAATAAACCTTTAATTCACAGAGTTAGATGTAAAAAATGATCTCTCTCTATCTGCTGGCCGCCGCTGTTTACAATCCTGTAACGTCTCCCTCCACCATTAGGTGTCGCTGTGTCTTTCAGCTCTGCTACCTGCCTGTTTCAGCAGTAGAGACAGAGGATGGAGGTCTGGTGGTCCGTGCTGTGCACTGCATACAATACCTTTCATAGAAAGCGGAACGCCTGTATTGATGACAATATTGAAAAACGTGATTTGGGGTTTTCTAAATACCTTAGAATACCGTGATACAGCCCGAGTATCTGATGGTCCGAGTCTGATTGTGGTCTCTGGTGTACTCTGTGTTTCAGTGATACAGGGTCAGGATGACTGGGGAGTGACTTACACTTCTCCTCAGATCTGTGCCTTAAAGGGAACAACAGTGGAAATTCGCTGCAGCTACAGATACCCGTCCAGACTAAATGAGGGTGATACTACAGCTGAGAGAACATTTTGGACTACTGACAGACGGCTTGTGGACCTGAGACTCGACTCAAACTACGCAGGTCGTGTGCAGCATCACTGCGATAAGAGGGACTGCACTCTGAGAATCAGAGACGTGAGAGAGAGCGACTCAGCTGAGTTCAAGTTCAGATTCATAACCCAAAGCAACAGTTACACTGGTTTACCTGGAGTCCGACTGACTGTCACAGGTAACAATTTTGTCCTAAACTCTACAGGTTAAAGGAGACATATTATGCTTTTCCTTGTTTTTATTATACAATAGTACAGTGTCAGATGTTCATATTAAAACAGCAGTGTGTAGGATTTAGTGGTATCTATAGTAATGAGGATTATAAATTGCAACCAGCTAAAACTGCTCCCTGTTGACAACTGTGAACTCCTGGTTAGAATTCCTTCAGTGTTTATTGTTTGGGAGGTTTAATATCCGCAGCGGTCTCTTCCTCTCCAAAACACACGGATCAGATGATTAAAACCTGTACAAAACAATAAAAAAAAACAAAACTTTACGTTACAAATCAGTATTTCTCTGTTGCCGTTTGTAACACCAGCAAACGTAATAAAATCTGCAGTTTTTAGTGCAGAAATCTCACAAACATAATACATTTCCCACAAATGTAAAAGCAGTTGCCTTCTACAAACGTCATACGAAATTTCCTGCAAATGTCCAGAAAAGACATCTATACTACATCCAGAAAAGACACGTGTACGATGTCCAGAAAAGACATCGATATGACGTACGTAGCGTAGATGTCTTCTCTGGACGTAGTATAGATGTCTTTATTGGACGATGCACAGATGTCTTTTCTGGATGTCATGAAGATGTCTTTTCTGTGTGACATATAGATGTCTTTTCTGGATATTTGCAGGAAATTTCATATTAAGTTTTCTGTTGGCATTTTCTAGGATATTATGTTTGTAGTAAAAGTATCATGTTTGTGGAATTGTTCCATTAAAAGCTGCAGATTTGTACATTGTTTGTGATTTATTACGTGTGTTTGTGTTACACCGTTCAGCTGATCGAGGGCAGGCACGTGCTGATGTGTGCTCACTGTTTTTTCTCTGATAAAATAAGATCCAGACGTTCAGGCAGGATTTTACTGGCAGCCCAATAATCGGTAACATACTCTTGTGTGTGTCCTTGTGAAAGTCGTATCTAGCCAGCCGCCCAAAGATGTGTCCTTGCATCACCCATTTAATCGAGGGTGCTTTGGGACGTGACTTTTGTCCAACTACACTGGCAACCAGGTTCTGATCCATTTCTCTTTCTGCAGTTTTTTAATACCTAATAGCGTGAATTTCGTTCACCTTTGTCCACAAAAATAAGCCTTTTCCCACCACTGGTTTTTAATACGAGGGCTTATAGATCTAAGAATACTCCGAATATACATGAATGCATTCAAATGATTTTTGATCATGACTGAAAGGATACACGCACACATGTAAATATTCATTTATTCCTTTATCCATTCATTAATTTATTTGCCATTTAGGCTTCAATAGTCCTAAAAGTGGTGTTCATTTATTACTGAACAAAATGTGTATCATAAATATTTGCTTTCCACAGGACTTATTTTCTACTTTGCTCCAAAACCAATGGAAAAATCATTTCAGGCTCTTTGAGGAGTGAACCAGGGCAACGCTAACTTCAGCATCGGTCTAAGGAAAAAACATTTTCTATTATATCTTAATGACCGTTCCAGCACAGACTAAATGAGGAAAATAAACACACACACGCACACACACCACCAAAAAAACAGAAATACTTGTTTAAATGAGTATATTAGGTCCTCTTTACCTCCAGGAGCTCGACAGTTCGAAAACATAACTGTACATTTGTGAAATGTGTGTGAGATGACAGCTCAGTCTAAAATATTATTTTTGTTTATTTACATATTCAGGTTTCCAGGTGCAGATGAGCAGAATACAATCATGTCGTATTGAAGCCTGTACACATGCAGAGCTGAACTGTCACAGCAGTTGTCCTCTAACTGATCGTCCCTCCTACATCTGGTACAAGAATGGACAGAAAATGGACAAAGTAGAGAAATCCTTTTATCATTACTTTTATGCTGCAGACAGCTATTCCTGTGCTGTTACAGGACACAAGGATGTCCCCTCTCGTTCAGTGTGTAAGTTTACTCTGCTGTCCTCCACTAACATGCTGCTGCTGTGTTGAACTTTTCAGCTGATGTTCTGTAACATGACGTCACGCTTCTTTAACATGAGTGACTTTATCCATAGAAACAAAACAAGCTGTGAGTTACTGCAGTAAAGACTTTAATCTTCATGATAATAATCAAACGTATTTCTTTGTTTAGGTGTCCATGGTCAGTCCTGCAACAGAGTGACGTACGATGACAGAAACATCTGTGCTTTCAAAGGCTTAACAGTGTACATTTCCTGCAATTACAACAGTTATGAATCTATCAGAACTAAGTTCTGGTTCAGGTTTGATCAGTCGGGGTATAACACTCGACCTAAGGACCTGAGTAAAGACCCCCAGTATGCGGGTCGTGTTTTGGTCTTTGAAAATGAGAGAGGACGACGCTCCACTCTGAGCATCTCTGACCTGAGAGAGAGAGATTCAGCAGAGTATCACTGCAAATTCACAACAGGAAACTATGAATGGGAGAGTAGTTTACCTGGTACAACTCTGACCGTCACAGGTAAACACAAACTGATGATAAAGTTACCGCAGCAGAATTTAATGTAATTATCAGAGAATATGTGCTTTCTCATTGAAAAAGATCATTTTGATACATGAATGGTAAGGTAAAAGCTTAGATGTTGTTAGATTCAATAGGAGATTAAAGTGTGCATTGATAAGTGGTAGACTGTGCACGGTGCAAGTTAATGTCATCATGGTTCTTTGTTCACAGATCCAGATTTACAGGTGCAGGTGATCTGGTCTCCTGCTGGTCCAAAGCTGATCTGTCACAGCAGCTGTCTGCTCGTTGGCCGTTCTTTCTTCGTTTGGTACAAGAATGACACAATAATTTTAGGAGAAACATCTTTTTCTTATGGAGGAAAAGTTGATCCTGCAGACAGTTATTCCTGTGCTCACCAGCGTCACCGCTCTCCTTCAGTGTGTGAGTTTACTCCCCAATCTCACAACTTTAAACTTTTACATTCTCCTGGAAGCAAGTTGCCAAAAATACAAATGACAGCCAGTGTGTATTTGTACCTGCTGCATGTATAAAGATGCAGCAGTTTGCCAAATCATCCTAGCAGGGTGTAATTATCAGCAGGCCGGTTCTCATTACAGATTTGTGCAAATCTTGAGCGACATTTTCGAAATGTTGATACAACACAATTGTATGATGACGGCGTTTCCACTGAGTGATGCTCTGCGACTTCTCCTCCCGTGATAACAGTCCTAGAAGAGATGGATGTTCAAAACATCAGCAGCTTTATTTCTCCCCTCATGCAAGCGTAAAAACATTTTTGCAATAACTGAGTTTCTTTGAAACTGACGTGTTTCCATTATTTTATTTCAGTTTGCGCAACTGAAGGGTTAATGGAAACCCACCTATTGTGTTTTTACAACTTGTTTCTGTTGCCACCAAATGACAAAAAAGTTTTGCGAGAAAAATCAGACACAAAATTCAACCCAAAGACACAGGTGTGCTGGCTTCTCGATTTACGCCCTGTTTCAGGGTTATTCCTGAGATCGACACACAGTGGCAGTAATGCTTAAAGAAGTGAAGGAATTTGTGAGGCCGTCAAGCAAAAATTGATGTTAAAAATGTGTCCATATATGAAAATTGTTGATTAACACGTGTACATATATTTTCTCTTCCAGATGCTCCAAAGCGTCCCTCTGTGTCGGTGAATCACTCTGCTGAGATAGAGGAGGGCAGCTCAGTGACTCTGAGCTGCAGCAGTGATGCTAACCCAGCAGCTAACTACAGCTGGTACAGGAAGAACCAAACACTGCTCAGTGAAGGACCACAGTTTGTCTTCAGCTCCATCCAGTCCTCTGATTATGGACAGTATTACTGTGCAGCTGAGAACGAGCTGGGGAGAAGGACGTCTACATATGTATTTGTTAATGTGAAATGTAAGTAAAAAAAAAAAAACCCTTGCTAATTTAAAATAGCCCAAATATAATAACGATTATAATAATAGATTTAATTTGTAATGCACTTACAAGGTAAAAGCATCTATTTAACAAAGGACTGTTTTTTGCAGATGTCTTGCTTTTTTTCCTGATCAGTGACTGCAGTCAGTGTTGTAAGAGCCTGTTATAATCACTATTGGCATTTATATTAACTGCACTGTTGAGGAAATTCAAAACGTCACATTCATCAAAAGACCTCCTCCAAAGTTTCAGATGCTGCAACGCACTAAAACTCATAAAAATCTATGTCAAATCTTTTCCAGATGCTCCAAAGCGTCCCTCTGTGTCAGTGAGTCCCTCTGCTGAGATAGAGGAGGGCAGCTCAGTGACTCTGAACTGCAGCAGTGATGCTAACCCAGCAGCTAACTACACCTGGTACAAGGAGAACCAAACACTGGTTCATGGACCAGAAGGCATTTATCGTTTAACCTCCATCAGCTCTGAGGACAGAGGGAACTACTTCTGCAAGTCTGAGAATCAGTATGGACAGATCAACTCTTCATCTCAATACTTTGATGTCAAGTGTAAGTAGAAAACATAAGCAAATCATTTAGACAGTGTATTTGTAAGTAGAGGCATGCAAGTCAAAAACTGGATGACTTTAAGCTTGCAAAAACATTATCATGTTCTAAAGAAGCAACACTTCAACAGTCCTTTACCTCCTTCATAATGTAGCAGTGGTCTCAACTTAAAAGGATAGTTCACCCAAAAATGAAAATTCAGTAACACCCTCATGTCAATGGGAAGTCAGGTGAAGTTTTATAGTTAACAAAACTCTGCCGGCATTTCACGGGGAAAGGGTGTTGCACTCATCTCCCAAACAATTGAAGAAAATGGTGACCAGGTTTCAAACATTGAAACATATCGGAAAACCACAAAATGTCTCCATACTGCTCGTCTTAAACAAACAAAGTGTCCTGAAGCCCCAGTGTGCCAGCTTGTTTTGAAAAACGTCACAGGCCAAATGTTTCAAGCCTTGCTGTAGCCTGTAGCTCCTTGTGTGGGAGCCACAATGGTGTTTGCATGCTAACGAGAGTTGCTGTATCTGTACATCAGTGTCTACATGCTACCAGAAGCCTCCTCTACTCACAGCAGTTTTAAATACAACAAAAGGACTTGCTGCTTGCTGCTCACTCCATAAGTCTCTCTCTCTGTCTGTGTTTGGGGGAGGCGTTCAGGTAGCATTTAAATTCTGATGCACAGATACAGCGAGCTCTTGTTAGTCTTGCACAAAAGCACACATACTTGAACGCTGCTCCCACAATAGGAGCTACAGGCTACAGAGAAGCTAAAACCATGACGCCAGTGACGTTTTTCAGAACAACGTGACACACTGGGGCTTCAGGACATTCGGACTGTCTGAGCAATATGAAGACTTTTTGTGATTTTGTTACGTTTTTTTGTTTTTTACGTTTAAAGTCCTGGTCACCATTTGCTTCCATAGTTTGGGAGATGAGTTCAACAGTTTTGTGGATTATAAAACTTCACCTGACTTTACATCAGCATGAGGGTGAGTAGATAATGACTGACTTGTTTTTTAAATTTTTGGTTGAACTATACTTTTAACTTCCTGTCACATGTGAATGTTGATTAATTCTTACGTTTTCTCCTCCAGATGCTCCAAAGCGTCCCTCTGTGTCAGTGAGTCCCTCTGAGATAGAGGAGGGCAGCTCAGTGACTCTGACCTGCAGCAGTGATGCTAACCCAGCAGCTAACTACACCTGGTACAAGGAGGATGAAGACTCACCAAAAGCATCCGGACAGATCTTCACCATCACCGAATTCAGAGCTGAAGACAGCGGGAATTATTACTGTGAAGCCGAGAACAACAGAGGACGACGTAACTCCACCTTACGTCTGATTACTGTGGCAGGTGAGTTATGTGCAGTCACCTACGTGCACCTCTTTTAAAGATGGTATCATAAATCTTTCACACAACCTGGACTTAACTGTCTCCTGTAAAGAGAAAGAAAAGGTGAAAAATGTCTCAATGCAATTCATGCACCGATGTTAAAACACAATGGACCCATCACTTTTGTGTGTCTCTGTCATTGTTGTATCTTGTTTCGGGGTGTCGTTTGAGGTATTCTTTATGTCTTTTGCATCTCTTTGGAGTTGTTATATGTTTTTTTTTGTGTCTCTTTGCAGTCGTTTTGGGTTTCCTTGCAGTTATTTTAAGTCTCTGAGGTAATTTTGTGTTGTTTATTTAGAGTTTTTTTTTATGTCTTTGTTGTCATTTTGTATGTCTTTTGAACTTCCTTTGCATCTCTTTATTCTCTTTTTTGGTCTCCTTTTGTTTGCTTGTGTTGTTTGGTAATCATTTGGGTCTCTTAATTTTGTTATGTTTATTAATCTCGTTGAGGTAATTTGGTGTGTCTTTGAGGTATTTTTCTTTCGCCACTATGTGTGGCTTTGTGTGTCTGTGGTTATTTTGTCCTTTTTTCTATTAATCGACGTGTCTTAGCAGTTCCTTTGCATCTCTTTGTGGTCATTTTGAGTCTCCTTGTAGTTGTTTAATGTCTCTTAGAAATAATTTGTGTCTTTTTAATTATTTTGTGTCTCCATCTGGTTGTTTTGTGACATTTTGTTGTTGTTTGAGCCCTTTTAAAGGTATTTTCATGACTTTGGTCGTTTTGTCCCACTTTTAAGTCATATTGTGTAACCTGGTAGTTGTTTTTTGTCTCTTTGTTCTTGTGTCTCTTTGTGATAATGTTGCCTAATTTTGCAGTTATTTGGTTTTTGTTTTTTTTAAGTTCCTTTGCATCTCTTTGTGGTCATTCAGAGTCTCCTTGTAGTTGTTTTGTGTCTCTGAGGTAATTTTGTGTCTCTGTGAGGTAATATGGTGTCTCTTTTGGTCTTTTTGTGTCCCTTTGTAATCATTTTTTGTCTCCATGTGGTTGTTTTGTGTCTGCTTTTAGTTATGTTGTGCGTCTCTGCAGTTACTTTGCATGTCTTTGTGGTCATTTTGAGTCTTTTCCGGTGTTGGTACTTCTTACTTTTATTGACCGTTTGCAAGTGAATGGCACGGGGCCCCTTGGCACTTTGGTCCCATGGGCCTGTAAGTAACACATCCATGATATAACCAAACATCTCCTGGAGATTTAGGTGCAGTTTATTAATCTGTATTTACTCAGAGGCCCTATTTTCCTTATCTATTCTAATTATTTCCATTTGATGATGCAGGTGCATGGAAATCAGCAGCTGTAGGAATTCTCACTTTTCTTCTCGTGGCTCTAATAGGACTCCTTGTTGTCTTCTTTTTGATGAAGTGAGCAATTCTGTGGTATTATATGTTCTCAAATTAATCTAAATTTTTATAATCACTTCCCTAAATAACATAGTTAATTCATTAAATTTCTCATCATCCCATCCAGAAGGAGTAAATCTCGCAGACAACAGTCTGATGGTGGAGAGAGATCCGGCGTCAACAGAGCGCAGGTGAGAAAAACGCATTGCAAAAAGAAAACATGCTCATCTTTTTATATTTAATTTAATTTCTTCCCTTTTTCAGATGTGATCTTCCTTTTTTCCTCCAAACTTTGTTTATTGATTTTTCACAAAATCCCAAAAGTTACAGTCACAGCCAGTCATCCAATAAACAATTGTCATTAGTTTTTTTAATAATTTTTATCTATCTCTGCATAATTTGGACACTGATTATGGACACGTGGCTGTTTGAGTTTTTTTTTTTTCTTTAAACATCACATTCAGATTTACTGTACATTGAACCCTGTTGTGTCTGCATGATGATGGAAATCTCAACTCCATGGTTGAGTACTATTAGTGAGAAAATACGTTTTAATTAATTTGGATACACAGACGTTAATCCAGTCACCAGAAGAAAATGTTGGCATTGTGGGTTTTATATGCATCATATCATCATAAAAAGAATATATCCGGCTTTATTGGCTTGAAAGGTGGTTGTTAAATTACTGAAACACTGCTGTTTTATGTGGTGGCACAGTAGCACACATGTGCATGTTATTACCAAGACATTGATGCTTTTCCTGAAAGATAATGGCACAAGAAGTGGTTGTTTTATACAGAGATATCGTTGTTTTTCCTGCCAGGATAGTGCCATGAAAAGTAATTGTTCTTTTTTACTGAGACATTACTGCTTTTCCAGCAGGTATTGTGGTCTTACTACCTAACTAACCTTGTTGATTTTCCTGCCTAAACCTAAACCCACATTAACCACAATTTGCATGATTTCAGCATATCTGCTACGTAGTAACCTGCAGACGTAACACACCTGTGGTTTGCAGAAACATACAATGCCAACACCTGCTGGCGATTGCAGGCTAGGAGGAGTGACTTTGAATCATCTCACTTTCTTACATGTGACTTTATTGGCTTCACTAAACTGAATTGTAGTTCCTAACAGTAACTTCCACCTTACCCTGCCACTTCATTTTATAATAATAATTGCTGATAATATCCAGTGAGAAGTTCAAAGTTTATTCTAGTACTTTAGTATCACATAAAATATTTTCTGGATTTAAAGACACAGCTAGATTTTCAGGCTCAGCAAAACAAAGTATGGAGTGTAGTGTTATGTAAATATTTGTCATGGTGATACGGGATCAGCCAGTTAAGGTAATGAACATAAAGCACTCAATTTAATTCACAATAGTGATTTGATTGCCTTAACCCTTTGAAACCTGAGTAAATTACCCTGTTCTTTTTCAAAAACATGAGGACGAGTTGGTGGTAACCCAAAAATTTGCATGAAATTTAAAAAAAGTTGCATGAAATTTAAATAACGTTGCAGGAAAATAAGTGAAAAAAAAGGAGAAAGAAAAGTACAAAAACCAAGAAAACCAAACCAAGAAAAATAATAAGAATAATAATAAGAAGAATTCTGTGACATAATTTTGAATATATAATTGTGATAATAATCATTGTAGCCTTCTGGAATTTCATTCCCTGTCTTTAAAGAAAATCAAAATCTACTAATTTCTTGCAGTTTGTGAATAATTCAATAATATAATCAAAAATATCAATAATAATAATAATAATAATAATAATAATAATAATAATAATAATAATAATTTTTTCTTTTTTGCCATTACTTAAACCAGTGTTCTAAGATTTTAAATACTATATATATAATATAATAATAATAATAATAATAATAATAATAATAATAATAATAATAATAATGATAATAATATATAGTTTAAATACATCTAAAAGGGAGTTTAAATGCAGCTCAGAAAACATGCAGTTGATTCGTTTCAAAGGGTTAACTTAGCAGTCTTTGAGCTTTAGAGACCTCTGCTGGTCAGCAGGAGTGATTGCAAAAGAAAAAAAACACCTCAGGCATTAAGAGCACAGTGTTTTGGATCAGAAAAGTAGGATTCATTTCATGACAAAGGCCATCGTGTGTCGTGCCCAGTAACTCTCAGTAGGCTTCTCTCAGTAGTTTTGAAGAATTGAAAAATAACCTCCCTAAATCCCACCTCAAAATCCAACTGGAATTTTACTATAAGGTTATTTTGTGCAACACGGCAATAATAAGAATTTGTCCTGTCAGCTGAACATGGGTCCAGTGTCCGACACCACATCAGCTGCAGCACAGAGACAACCAGCAGAACAGCAGGATGAACTTCAATACGCCAGCATCAGCTTCGCTCAGAGACAGGAGGACGCTCTCTACTCCAACATCAGGCCAGCGCAGACACAGAGACACACTGAGGACGAGGACGATGAGGTTGAATACACTTCTATCAAGCCTGACAGCAGTGCCTCAGGGTGAGCAAAGTTTTTACTGCTGCAGGATAAAAACATTAAAAAATAAACACTGGATTAAACTTTAGTTTTCTCTTCACAGAGCAAGACGTCAAGAAAATGGGGAGGATTTATTTGCTCTCTACAGCACAGTCACCAAATGAACACAACATGAATGTTTATTCCGTTATTCCTATGTTTTTTTGTGCACCTTAATTCAAGAGTCAGACACAATGAAGCTACAGATACTGTGAACTCCTCAGGACAGATATTTATTTGTTTGCTTGAAAACCTAGATCAACATCTCTTTCCATGTGCTTCATTCAGATGCCCTCACAAGTATTTAAACCTTCAAAATCTGAGATAATTGGTTTGCTTTCTTTTGAAACATGGACAAAAAAAAGGCAGATTTCTTGTAAATGGTAAGAAAGTACTAGATTTGGAAAAAAGCCAGTGAAAATGTCCCCAAAACTATATTTATAAGCATATTTACATATTTTCAAATATTTATTAATTTTTTTACAGAATTATTATTATTATTTTTTAACAATTTTAAAGTCTTTTCTTTTTTTTCCTTGTATTTTTTGTAACTTTTTTATGGCAAATTTTAAGTTAGTCGTTGTCTTACTCTTATTATTATTTTTATTGTTGTAGTTGTTGCTCACTTTTGTAATGCATTTTAAGTGGACTTTTTCTGCTTGTGTTTATTGTAACAATTTCAAGGAGACTTTTACTCGGTTAAATAAAGTATGTGTATAAAGGACATCAGGGCTGGACGATAAAATGACTGTCCGACGGTGTCTCCGCTGGTGTCTCCGACTGTCTGCTTGCTCTCATTCTCAAGACTTTTTTTGTGTTTTTGGGTTCCCAAAGGCTTTAATCATAGCTTTTGTCAGCACATTTTATACATGCATGCAAATTCATTTTTGCTTGAAAATGTTAGATTTAGTGTACGACGCTGCGTTGCAAATGTTCCTAATTCTGGTTTTCACTCACGTCACTGTGGTTTACATGAGAAAGATGGTTTGCCTCTCTATACATAAACTGGACCACTGGTTCATTTTTCTTTAAGAGACCATAACACATAAATTGCCTCCTTATTTATGTTCTCTGCTGACCTCTGCATCTGTCAGCAGTTGCAACATTTGGCCACGTGGTCAACTTGTGTATGTCAATCCCTAAACCTGCACTGTCTTTGGTCAAACTGCTTTAAAAATTTGCTCCGTCATCTCAGTGTCAGCTGCACAGTCACCTTAAGCTACTCTGTCTAAACCTGGGAGATTTTAGAAACGACTGAAGGACATTTTTTAACACTGAATGCACATGTCCGGTGACAGCACGCTGCCAATTTAAGATGTTTGTCGTAAATTTTAGGGCTTTACCTGACTCAGAGTTATGTATGTTAAATTTAAGTAGGCTGTTCAATATGAATACTTGAAGATTCGTTTTGTTTGCCATACAAAGTTTTAAAGTTTAAACGAGCTCCGCAGGACATTCAGCAGTTTTTGCAGACAGTCCACAACACGAGCAAAAGAACAAAAGCCAGAGACTGTCGCTTTAAGTTGCTGCAGACTGTAAATTCACCATCTCTAAGCAGAAGCCCTCTCCTCTTGTAGTATTTGTGTTGTGGGTCCTTCAATAACGACGCGCTGGTAACTTGGAGCAGTCGTACTTTATCTGGTAAGTTCAGTCAGTCACGTGTTTACAGGAGACTCTTGTGTAGCTCATGAAACTCAACAGTGCACATGCTCCATCAGATCAGCAGCTGCTCTTTTCATGACACGTCTCTCCCCTGGATGTATTATAAGTCTGGATACAGCGGCGGGCCTCATTAATTCCTGAGAGCTGCTCAGTGGCGCATAAACCCATGGGTGCCAGGCGGTCCAACATGAGTGGGCTGCTCAAATTGAGGAGGGAGAACAGTGGAGGGTGCAGGCAACGCGGCATCGAGAATCCCAGGTGAGGTGAGCTGGTGGGAGTGGGAGGGCGCCGCTGACACAGCCGACGCCTCAGGCAAACCCGACCGCCGCGGCCGGCGGGACCGAGGTGAAGCGACTGCCGCAGCCCCGGCGCCTCGCGACTCGCCCGAGGCAGCACGTCCCCGCTTCCCATTGAGCTCAGTCCGCCGGTCACGCAGAGGTGGTTATAGACGAACTGGCCCTTTAACAGAGGTGATGACGTCATGGCGCACGACGGCGAGCCGCCGCGATGACGTCACCCGGATGTTGACAGAGCGGCCACGGATAATACATCCATGCACGGCACTCAGATGTCAGGATGGCAAAAAGCTTACTTCTGTTGTCATTTCCGCGAAACGGTATTCCCCGGTCCCTCAGTGGCCGTTGAAGGTTGGCTACCGTCCAGTCGGACGGTAATCGGGAGACCTCGCTGGAGCGTGGTGACGCCGCGACCGACGGGAGCCGCCGAGCCGTCACCATCCTCTGCGGCGATGGAGCGTGAGAACCGCGGCGGCGCAGGACTGCACGGGGGCGACCGCGTCCGCTTCTTTCCGCTGAGGGTGGCGGACCAGGAGATGCAGAGGAATCATCGGCCATCGGTCAGCAGAGAGGAGCCGGGTAGGAACATGGACCATAGAGGGAACCGAGGGGCCGGCGGCCGGTTGCACTGCCGAGGTCGGCGTCTCCGGCTCGGATGCGACAGAGACCCCGAGGACGCCTGCACGGCCAGATGGAGACGGTGAGGGCCATCATCCCGGCTGTGTCCGAACAGGTCGTCATCCGACGGGGACAGAGAGACGGGATCCATAACACGGAACGGGTGAGTGGGCGAATCGCAGTTGACAGAGAGAGGACAGCTCTGTGGCGTGTCGGTACGCGCTTGTGCAGAATAACGAGAACGAAAGGGGAAGATCGGGTTAGGAGGATATTTAAGCCGGAAGAGGCGCGGTTGAGGTGCGGTTGAGGTGCGGTCCTGCTCCTGAATACAGAGACCATTTCAGCGCTGTTACTACCTTCGACTTACTCAGCAAAATCCAGCGATCGTACCTTTTACACAGAATGGCCAAGCTGCATAGCAGTGCAATATTTGCTCCTTTAACAGGCAGTGCACACACACACACACACACACACACACACAAAACCTGATGCCAACTTGTCACATGGTACTGCTCTGTCAGTGACCCTCTGCGTTTACTTGTGACATTTTAAATATCCTTCTGCATCAGCTGTTTACACCAGCTATTACCGTGATGTCAGCAAATTTTAAGGTAATTTTCTTGTATGTTTTACTAATTTTCAGATATTTTTCTTTTATTTTTTTTCTCCAAATTTTAAGGTAATTTTCTTGTATGTTTTACTAATTTTCAGGTATTTTTCTTTTAACTTTTTTCCCCCCAAATTTTCAGGTATTTTTCTTTTAAGTTTTTTTTTTTGTCTTTACAAATTTTCAGGTAATTTTCTTGTACTTTTTACTAATTTCTTATTGATTTATCATCATTTCTTCTTTTGTTGCACATTGCCCTGTTCCAGTGGTTTTTTGTCATAAATCAAGCCAGCTTGTTCAGGGGTAACTACAGGGCTGATGGGGAAGTGGGAACAGGTGAGCAGGTAGGCGGGGAAGGTCAGGGTGATGGAGGATGGCGGCTGCATGACATGAAGGACTGGAAGGATCTGAAATGGCAGAGAAATGAAGCAGGCGACAACAACAGTTATTTCTTTATTTACATTCGAAGATGTACAAACATGCAGCGGCTCAGGCTTGTTAATGATATAAAGAGGAAGGAAGATTTTATCAGCTGTGTCGTTCAGCCGTGTCTACAGAAGACAAGTGTTAATGCAAGACCACATCCTTTTCTGTAGAGCTCCTTTAAATACTGGACAGTTTCCACCCTCTGAGAGATGAGCGGAGCAGCGATGGGTCTAACATCAGCAGCGAGGGGGTTTATCGTCTTTCTTCTCTCAGTACATGGTAATCTACATTTCTATTATAATGTATTTAGAACAATTATTTTAAAAGGGCGATGAGCAACTTGGTCAGAAACGTTTCACAAATTACAAAAAACAAAAGATTCAGAAAATGTTAGTTTTGAAAAGCCAGGGGAAATTTTCTTTGGGAGAAAAAGAACAATATATTTTTAATTAAATATTTAATATTGTTTTACAGAATTACTATAATTTTCAAATTTTGTTTTTCTTTTCTTTTTTGTGTGCTAATTTTCAGGTCATTTTCTTATACTTTATACCTTTTTTTGCATATTTTTTGGTTGATTTTTTTTTAAGTTACTTCTTCCCAAGTTTTGACAGAAATTAAGGTTTCAAAGGATTACACCAATTTTAGATTTAAAATAGATCATAACTGAGTAAGTCTTGTCATTTTTCAAGTCGTTTTTTCCCACATACAGAAACTTTAAAACACTCAAAGGAAGAAAAACTGAGAGTCAGTTCAGTTGGTTGGACTAAATACAAACCTCTGTCGACAGACGAGACGTGATTGTTTAATTTAGAGCTATGTGTTGTGGTTCTCTGTATCTTCTGTCATGCTCATTAGGAGAAAGAGAGCGCCAAATGTTGAAAAAAAAGAAATATAAAATATTTAATGAATTCTTCAAAGTGTAAAATCGAACCCAGTGATGATTTATATCACCACCATACTGGTGAAGAAGAGTTTCACATCCACATTCTGCATTTCTCTGTACTCTCTGTCCACAAACAGGAACCAAAGTAAACAAGCAAATCATTTTTTTTCCACAGACTTTTCTAGTAATTAGTATTCTGTTTTCTTCTTCTCCTCTGACAAAATGCATTGAAGTTTTTATGTTTTTTCATTTCTTTCCTTCCCCTTCAAACACTGCGATGCGCTTCTTTACTGCACATAGATATTAACTACCGAAATACAGTTTGCATGATGCTGAACTCTTTTCTTTTCTCTCTGTCACACTCACGTCCAAGTTCATCCAGTGGCAAAAATTAGGACAAGTCTGCAAATAAATAGAATGTATCAACAGAATTAAACTGGACACTTTGTTTTTAACAAAGGTGTGAAGTCATTGCTGGAGGAGAAACAACTTTGTTTCCACACTTAAAACAGGTATAGGATCATGAATGTTTAGTCTCTGCACACAGAAATTTTATATCAGTATTTCTATTGTATTTGTGATTACCTATATTTCTTTTGTATTTGTTTCCCTCTTCTTTCTCTGTATTTCAATTTGTAATTTCTTAAAGCCGCTCATGGACAGGTGTTGCAAATTAGCATTTTGCTATAAACACTCAAAGCAGTGCATCTGGGACTTGAGCATGTCTGAATGTTACGGCACCAGTGTTACTGTATGTCCATGTCAAATAAACAAATAAATAAATACATTCACAGGCCCATACCACTTAGCCCTAACCTCTCCATTTTGTGCGTGCACGTCTAGGGGAAGGATCCTCCGATTATTGTTGGGATAGAAAGGTATGGTGATGAATAAGAATAGAAGAATAAATGTTAGAGCTGTTAGATTATGCAAACTACTGTCTCCAGTAGTTTGCATAATCTAACATAATAATAGACATCTAACATAATAATAGACATAATAATAGGTATAATAGACTCTCCTGTCTACATTTGCACCAACATAAGATAACAAAACATGACGTAATGACATGATGATGTGGAGGACAAACGTTTTAGCTTTAAATGAATGTTGTAACTATTAGGGTTGTATTTTGGACTTATTTAAAAGGATCTTGCACCAACACCCTCTGTTGTTAAATAGTTAAAATAAATGCAGTCATTTAAAGTTGTATGTCTCTCCTCTAGCCAAAAAATAAAGCAAAGGTCACCTCTTGATTTGGAGGGTATGTAATATTTCATACCTCTATACCTTCAGACTTAAAATTACACTATAGAAACCCACAATACGTTAAGAAAAGCAACATTTACACTCTCATTTTCCTTCTCAAACAGAGTAATACAACTGCACACTTTTTGAATTCAACTTTCTCTCAGTAACAGAAGACCGACGAGACTTAATTACCCCGTTAACTCATCAACTCAAACACACTTCATTCAAACTCAGTAG
The DNA here is from genome assembly GCF_026936395.1 of Plectropomus leopardus. Classification (NCBI taxonomy): domain Eukaryota; kingdom Metazoa; phylum Chordata; class Actinopteri; order Perciformes; family Serranidae; genus Plectropomus; species Plectropomus leopardus. Next base: position 37,622,924 of record NC_142178.1, on the reverse strand, counting down.
AAAAAATAAAAATAAATTTAACTCACCCAAACCATCTAGGTTACTCTTGTTGGTAATATATTTTTAACTTTACTGTTCCAACAATCACCAGCTGCAGTTTGATTGAAATAAACCTTTAATTCACAGAGTTAGATGTAAAAAATGATCTCTCTCTATCTGCTGGCCGCCGCTGTTTACAATCCTGTAACGTCTCCCTCCACCATTAGGTGTCGCTGTGTCTTTCAGCTCTGCTACCTGCCTGTTTCACCAGTAGAGACAGAGGATGGAGCTCTGGTGGTCCGTGCTGTGCACTGCATACAATACCTTTCATAGAAAGCGGAACGCCTGTATTGATGACAATATTGAAAAACGTGATTTGGGGTTTTCTAAATACCTTAGAATACCGTGATACAGCCCGAGTATCTGATGGTCCGAGTCTGATTGTGGTCTCTGGTGTACTCTGTGTTTCAGTGATACAGGGTCAGGATGACTGGGGAGTGACTTACACTTCTCCTCAGATCTGTGCCTTAAAGGGAACAACAGTGGAAATTCGCTGCAGCTACAGATACCCGTCCAGACTAAATGAGGGTGATACTACAGCTGAGAGAACATTTTGGACTACTGACAGACGGCTTGTGGACCTGAGACTCGACTCAAACTACACAGGTCGTGTGCAGCATCACTGCGATAAGAGGGACTGCACTCTGAGAATCAGAGACGTGAGAGAGAGCGACTCAGCTGAGTTCAATTTCAGATTCATAACCCAAAGCAACAGTTACACTGGTTCACCTGGAGTCCGACTGACTGTCACAGGTAACAATTTTGTCTTAAACTCTTCAAGTTAAAGGAGACATATTATGCTTTTCCTTGTTTTTATTATACAATAGTCGTGTCAGATGTTCATATTAAAACAGCAGTGTGTAGGATTTAGTGGTATCTATAGTAATGAGGATTATAAATTGCAACCAGCTAAAACTGCTCCCTGTTGACAACTGTGAGCTCCTGGTTAGAATTCCTTCAGTGTTTATTGTTTGGGAGGTTTAATATCCGCAGCGGTCTCTTCCTCTCCAAAACACACGGATCAGATGCTTAAAACCTGTACAAAACAATAAAAAAACAAAACTTTACGTTACAAATCAGTATTTCTCTGTTGCCGTTTGTAACACCAGCAAGCGTAATAAAATCTGCAGTTTTAGTGCAGAAATCTCACAAACATAATACATTTCCCACAAATGTAAAAGCAGTTGCCTTCTACAAGCGTCATCTGAAATTTCCTGCAAATGTCCAGAAAAGACATCTATACTACATCCAGAAAAGACATGTGTACGATGTCCAGAAAAGACATCGATATGACGTACGTAGCGTAGATGTCTTCTCTGGACGTAGTATAGATGTCTTTATTGGACGATGCACAGATGTCTTTTCTGGATGTCATGAAGATGTCTTTTCTGTGTGACATATAGATGTCTTTTCTGGATATTTGCAGGAAATTTCATATTAAGTTTTCTGTTGGCATTTTCTAGGATATTATGTTTGTAGTAAAAGTATCATGTTTGTGGAATTGTTCCATTAAAAGCTGCAGATTTGTACATTGTTTGTGATTTATTACGTGTGTTTGTGTTACACCGTTCAGCTGATCGCAGGCAGGCACGTGCTGATGTGTGCTCACTGTTTTTTCTCTGATAAAATAAGATCCAGACGTTCAGGCAGGATTTTACTGGCAGCCCAATAATCGGTAACATACTCTTGTGTGTGTCCTTGTGAAAGTCGTATCTAGCCAGCCGCCCAAAGATGTGTCCTTGCATCACCCATTTAATCGAGGGTGCTTTGGGACGTGACTTTTGTCCAACTACACTGGCAACCAGGTTCTGATCCATTTCTCTTTCTGCAGTTTTTTAATACCTAATAGCGTGAATTTCGTTCACCTTTGTCCACAAAAATAAGCCTTTTCCCACCACTGGTTTTTAATACGAGGGCTTATAGATCTAAGAATACTCCGAATATACATGAATGCATTCAAATGATTTTTGATAATGACTGAAAGGATACACGCACACATGTAAATATTCATTTATTCTTTTATCCATTCATTAATTTATTTGCCATTTAGGCTTCAATAGTCCTAAAAGTGGTGTTCATTTATTACTGAACAAAATGTGTATCATAAATATTTGCTTTCCACAGGACTTATTTTCTTCACTGCTCCAAAACTTCAGCATGGGCCTAAGGAAAAACATTATTCTATTATATCTTTATGACCGTTCCAGCACAGACTAAATGAGGAAAAAAAAAGTTTTTTTTCACCATTAAAGCATGTGAACAAGGTCTAGTAGAACCACTACCCCAAAAAAAAAAAACAGAAATACTTGTTTAAATGAGTATATTAGGTCCTCTTTAACTCCAGGAGCTCAACATTTAGAAAACATAACTGTACATTTGTGAAATGTGTGTGAGATGACAGCTCAGTCTAAAATATTATTTTTGTTTATTTACATATTCAGGTTTCCAGGTGCAGATGAGCAGAATACAATCATGTAATATTGGAGCCTGTACATATGCAGAGCTGAACTGTCACAGCCGTTGTCCTCTAACTGATCGTCCCTCCTACATCTGGTACAAGAATGGACAGAAAATGGACAAAGTAGAGAAACCCTTTTATCATTACTTTTATGCTGCAGACAGCTATTCCTGTGCTGTTACAGGACACAAGGATGTCCCCTCTCGTTCAGTGTGTAAGTTTACTCTGCTGTCCTCCACTAACATGCTGCTGCTGTGTTGAACTTTTCAGCTGATGTTCTGTAACATGATGTCACGCTTCTTTAACATGAGTGACTTTATCCATAGAAACAAAACAAGCTGTGAGTTACTGCAGTAAAGACTTTAATCTTCATGATAATAATCAAACGTATTTCTTTGTTTAGGTGTCCGTGGTCAGTCCTGCAACAGAGTGACGTACGATGACAGAAACATCTGTGCTTTCAAAGGCTCAACAGTGAACATTTCCTGCAATTACAACAGTTATGAATCTATCAAAACTAAGTTCTGGTTCAGGTTTGATCAGTCGGGGTATAACACTCGACCTAAGGACCTGAGTAAAGACCCCCAGTACGCAGGTCGAGTTAAGGTCTTTGAAAATGAGGAACAACGACGCTCCACTCTGAGCATCTCTGACCTGAGAGAGAGAGATTCAGCAGAGTATCACTGCAAATTCACAACAGGAAACTATGAATGGGAGAGTAGTTTACCTGGTACAACTCTGACCGTCACAGGTAAACACAAACTGATGATAAAGTTACCGCAGCAGAATTTAATGTAATTATCAGAGAATATGTGCTTTCTCATTGAAAAAGATCATTTTGATACATGAATGGTAAGGTAAAAGTTTAGATGTTGTTAGATTCAATAGGAGATTAAAGTGTGCATTGATAAGTGGTAGACTGTGCACGGTGCAAGTTAATGTCAAAATGGTTCTTTGTTCACAGATCCAGATTTACAGGTGCAGGTGATCTGGTCTTCTGCTGGTCCAAAGCTGATCTGTCACAGCAGCTGCCTGCTCGTTGGCCGTTCTTTCTTCGTTTGGTACAAGAATGACACAATCATTTTTGGAGAAACATCTTTTTCTTATGGAGGAAAAGTTGATCCTGCAGACAGTTATTCCTGTGCTCACCAGCGTCACCGCTCTCCTTCAGTGTGTGAGTTTACTCCCCAATCTCACAACTTTAAACTTTTACATTCTCCTGGAAGCAAGTTGCCAAAAATACAAATGACAGCCAGTGTGTATTTGTACCTGCTATGTGTATAAAGATGCAGCAGTTTGCCAAATCATCCTAGCAGGGTGTAATTATCAGCAGGCCGGTTCTCATTACAGATTTGTGCAAAACTTGAGCGACATTTTCGAAATGTTGATACAACACAATTGTATGATGACGGCGTTTCCACTGAGTGATGCTCTGCGACTTCTCCTCCCGTGATAACAGTCCTAGAAGAGATGGATGTTCAAAACATCAGCAGCTTTATTTCTCCCCTCATGCAAGCGTAAAAACATTTTTGCAATAACTGAGTTTCTTTGAAACTGACGTGTTTCCATTATTTTATTTCAGTTTAGCATAACTGAAGGGTTAATGGAAACCCACCTATTGTGTTTTTACAACTTGTTTCTGTTGCCACCAAATGACAAAAAAGTTTTGCGAGAAAAATCAGACACAAAATTCAACCCAAAGACACAGGTGTGCTGGCTTCTCGATTTACGCCCTGTTTCAGGGTTATTCCTGAGATCGACACACAGTGGCAGTAATGCTTAAAGAAGTGAAGGAATTTGTGAGGCCGTCAAGCAAAAATTGATGTTAAAAATGTGTCCATATATGAAAATTGTTGATTAACACATGTACGTATATTTTCTCTTCCAGATGCTCCAAAGCGTCCCTCTGTGTCGGTGAATCACTCTGCTGAGATAGAGGAGGGCAGTTCAGTCAATCTGAGCTGCAGCAGTGATGCTAACCCAGCAGCTAACTACAGCTGGTACAAGAAGAACCAAACACTGCTCAGTGAAGGACCACAGTTTGTCTTCAGCTCCATCCAGTCCTCTGATTATGGACAGTATTACTGTGTTGCTGAGAACGAGCTGTGGAGAAGGACGTCTACATATGTATTTGTTAATGTGAAATGTAAGTAAAAAAAAAAAAAAACCCTTGCTAATTTAAAATAGCCCAAATATAATAACCATTATAATAATAGATTTCATTTGTAATGCACTTACAAGGTAAAAGCATCTATTTAACAAAGGACTGTTTTTTGCAGATGTCTTGCTTTTTTTCCTGATCAGTGACTGCAGTCAGTGTTGTAAGAGCCTGTTATAATCACTATTGGCATTTATATTAACTGCACTGTTGAGGACATTCAAAATATCACATTCATCAAAAGACCTCCTCCAAAGTTTCAGATGCTGCAACGCACTAAAACTCATAAAAATCTATGTCAAATCTTTTCCAGATGCTCCAAAGCGTCCCTCTGTGTCAGTGAGTCCCTCTGCTGAGATAGAGGAGGGCAGCTCAGTGACTCTGACCTGCAGCAGTGACGCTAACCCAGCAGCTAACTACACCTGGTACAAGGAGAACCAAACACTGGTTCATGGACCAGAAGGCATTTATCGTTTAACCTCCATCAGCTCTGAGGACAGAGGGAACTACTTCTGCAAGTCTGAGAATCAGTATGGCCAGATCAACTCTTCGTCTCAATACTTAGATGTCAAGTGTAAGTAGAAAACATAAGCAAATCATTTAGACAGTGTATTTGTAAGTAGAGGCATGCAAGTCAAAAACTGGATGACTTTAAGCTTGCAAAAACATTATCATGTTCTAAAGAAGCAACACTTCAACAGTCCTTTACCTCCTTCATAATGTAGCAGTGGTCTCAACTTAAAAGGATAGTTCACCCAAAAATGAAAATTCAGTAACACCCTCATGTCAATGGGAAGTCAGGTGAAGTTTTATAGTTAACAAAACTCTGCCGGCATTTCACGGGGAAAAGGTGTTGCACTCATCTCCCAAACAATTGAAGAAAATGGTGACCAGGTTTCAAACATTGAAACATATCGGAAAACCACAAAATGTCTCCATACTGCTCGTCTTAAACAAACAAAGTGTCCTGAAGCCCCAGTGTGCCAGCTTGTTTTGAAAAACGTCACAGGCCAAATGTTTCAAGCCTTGCTGTAGCCTGTAGCTCCTTGTGTGGGAGCCACAATGGTGTTTGCATGCTAACGAGAGTTGCTGTATCTGTACATCAGTGTCTACATGCTACCAGAAGCCTCCTCTACTCACAGCAGTTTTAAATACAACAAAAGGACTTGCTGCTTGCTGCTCACTCCATAAGTCTCTCTCTCTGTCTGTGTTTGGGGGAGGCGTTCAGGTAGCATTTAAATTCTGATGCACAGATACAGCGAGCTCTTGTTAGTCTTGCACAAAAGCACACATACTTGAACGCTGCTCCCACAATAGGAGCTACAGGCTACAGAGAAGCTAAAACCATGACGCCAGTGACGTTTTTCAGAACAACGTGACACACTGGGGCTTCAGGACATTCGGACTGTCTGAGCAATATGAAGACTTTTTGTGATTTTGTTACGTTTTTTTGTTTTTTACGTTTAAAGTCCTGGTCACCATTGCTTCCATAGTTTGGGAGATGAGTTCAGCAGTTTTGTGGATTATAAAACTTCACCTGACTTTACATCAGCATGAGGGTGAGTAGATAATGACTGACTTGTTTTTTTAAATTTTTGGTTGAACTATACTTTTAACTTCCTGTCACATGTGAATGTTGATTAATTCTTACGTTTTCTCCTCCAGATGCTCCAAAGCGTCCCTCTGTGTCAGTGAGTCCGTCTGAGATAGAGGAGGGCAGCTCAGTGACTCTGACCTGCAGCAGTGATGCTAACCCAGCAGCTAACTACACCTGGTACAAGGAGGATGAAGACTCACCAAAAGCATCCGGACAGATCTTCACCATTACCGAATTCAGAGCTGAAGACAGCGGGAATTATTACTGTGAAGCCGAGAACAACAGAGGACGACGTAACTCCACCTTACGTCTGATTACTGTGGCAGGTGAGTTATGTGCAGTCACCTACGTGCACCTCTTTTAAAGATTTTATTCGGATCTCACCACTGATACAGGTGGTATCATAAATCTTTCACACAACCTGGACTTAACTGTCTCCTGTAAAGAGAAAGAAAAGGTGAAAAATGTCTCAATGCAATTCATGCACCGATATTAAAACACAATGGACCCATCACTTTTGTGTGTCTCTGTCATTGTTGTATCTTGTTTCGGGGTGTCGTTTGAGGTATTCTTTATGTCTTTTGCATCTCTTTGGAGTCGTTATATGGTTTTTTTTTGTGTCTCTTTGCAGTCGTTTTGGGTTTCCTTGCAGTTATTTTAAGTCTCTGAGGTAATTTTGTGTAGAGTTTTTTTAATGTCTTTGTAGTCATTTTGTGTGTCTTTTTGAACTTCCTTCTCATCTCTTTATTGTCTTTTTGGGTCTCCTTTTGTTTGCTTGTGTTGTTTGGTAATCATTTGGGTCTCTTAATTTTGTTATGTTTATTAATCTCGTTGAGGTAATTTGGTGTGTCCTTGAGGTATTTTTCTTTCGCCACTATGTGTGGCTTTGTGTGTCTGTGGTTATTTTGTCCTTTTTTCTATTAATCGACATGTCTTAGCAGTTCCTTTGCATCTCTTTGTGGTCATTTTGAGTCTCCTTGTAGTTGTTTAATGTCTCTTAGAAATAATTTGTGTCTTTTTAATTATTTTGTGTCTCCATCTGGTTGTTTTGTGACATTTTGTTGTTGTTTGAGCCCTTTTAAAGGTATTTTCATGACTTTGGTCGTTTTGTCCCGCTTTTAAGTCATATTGTGTAACCTGGTAGTTGTTTTTTGTCTCTTTGTCCTTGTGTCTCTTTGTGATAATGTTGCCTAATTTTGCAGTTATTTGGTTTTTGTTTTTTTTAAGTTCCTTTGCATCTCTTTGTGGTCATTCAGAGTCTCCTTGTAGTTGTTTTGTGTCTCTGAGGTAATTTTGTGTCTCTGTGAGGTAATATGGTGTCTCTTTTTGGTCTTTTTGTGTCCCTTTGTAATCATTTTTTGTCTCCATGTGGTTGTTTTGTGTCTGCTTTTAGTTATGTTGTGCGTCTCTGCAGTTACTTTGCATGTCTTTGTGGTCATTTTGAGTCTTTTCCGGAGTTGGTACTTCTTACTTTTATTGACCGTTTGCAAGTGAATGGCACGGAGCCCCTTGGCACTTTGGTCCCATGGGCCTGTAAGTAACACATCCATGATATAACCAAACATCTCCTGGAGATTTAGGTGCAGTTTATTAATCTGTATTTACTCAGAGGCCCTATTTTCCTTATCTATTCTAATTATTTCCATTTGATGATGCAGGTGCATGGAAATCAGCAGCTGTAGGAATTCTCACTTTTCTTCTCGTGGCTCTAATAGGACTCCTTGTTGTCTTCTTTTTGATGAAGTGAGCAATTCTGTGGTATTATATGTTCTCAAATTAATCTAAATTTTTATAATCACTTCCCTAAATAACATAGTTAATTCATTAAATTTCTCATCATCCCATCCAGAAGGAGTAAATCTCGCAGACAACAGTCTGATGGTGGAGAGAGATCCGGCGTCAACAGAGCGCAGGTGAGAAAAAAACGCATTGCAAAAGAAAACATGCTCATCTTTTTATATTTAATTTAATTTCTTCCCTTTTTCAGATGTGATCTTCCTTTTTTCCCCCAAACTTTGTTTATTGATTTTTCACAAAATCCCAAAAGTTACAGTCACAGCCAGTCATCCAATAAACAATTGTCATTAGTTTTTTTTAAATAATTTTTATCTATCTCTGCATAATTTGGACACTGATTATGGACACGTGGCTGTTTGAGTTTTTTTTTTTTCTTTAAACATCACATTCAGATTTACTGTACATTGAACCCTGTTGTGTCTGCATGATGATGGAAATCTCAACTCCATGGTTGAGTACTATTAGTGAGAAAATACGTTTTAATTAATTTGGATACACAGACGTTAATCCAGTCACCAGAAGAAAATGTTGGCATTGTGGGTTTTATATGCATCATATCATCATAAAAGAATATATCCGGCTTTATTGGCTTGAAAGGTGGTTGTTAAATTACTGAAACACTGCTGTTTTATGTGGTGGCACAGTAGCACACATGTGCATGTTATTACCAAGACATTGATGCTTTTCCTGAAAGATAATGGCACAAGAAGTGGTTGTTTTATACAGAGATATCGTTGTTTTTCCTGCCAGGATAGTGCCATGAAAAGTAATTGTTCTTTTTTACTGAGACATTACTGCTTTTCCAGCAGGTATTGTGGTCTTACTACCTAACTAACCTTGTTGATTTTCCTGCCTAAACCTAAACCCACATTAACCACAATTTGCATGATTTCAGCATATCTGCTACGTAGTAACCTGCAGACGTAACACACCTGTGGTTTGCAGAAACATACAATGCCAACACCTGCTGGCGATTGCAGGCTAGGAGGAGTGACTTTGAATCATCTCACTTTCTTACATGTGACTTTATTGGCTTCACTAAACTGAATTGTAGTTCCTAACAGTAACTTCCACCTTACCCTGCCACTTCATTTTATAATAATAATTGCTGATAATATCCAGTGAGAAGTTCAAAGTTTATTCTAATACTTTAGTATCACATAAAATATTTTCTGGATTTAAAGACACAGCTATGTTAAATAAGAATACAAGGAATAGCAAAGCAACATATAGTGTCTTAGAGGTACTCTAAATCAGAGGCTTTCAGAATAGAAATAAGGATTATTTAAATGCTTTAGTACCATGACATACTCATCCATGCTTCTCAAATCAACGCATGAACTTTACAAATAAGTCTTTACCTTCCTGTTGTCTCGGTTCATGCATGTATGCAGATTGTACGTCACTCACATTGTAATTTGAGTCAGATGTTCAGGCTCAGCAAAACAAAGTATGGAGTGTAGTGTTATGTAAATATTTGTCATGGTGACATGGGATCAGCCAGTTAAGGTAATGAACATAAAGCACTCGATTTAATTCACAATAGTGCTTTGATTGCCTTAACCCTTTGAAACCTGAGTAAATTACCCTGTTCTTTTTCAAAAACATGAGGACGAGTTGGTGGTAACTTAAGGAGAAATGTCCCAAAAATTTGCATGAAATTTAAAAAAAAGTTGCAGGAAAATAAGTGAAAAAATAAAAAAGGGAGAAAGAAAAGTACAAAAACCAAGAAAACCTGAGAAAACTCCTAAAAATATATATATATATAAGAATTCTGTGACATAATTTTGAATATATAATTGTGATAATAATCATTGTAGTCTTCTGGACTTTTTTTTTACTTTTACTAGTTTCTTGCTGTTTGTGAATAATTCAATAATAATAATAATAATAATAATAATAATAATAATAATAATAATAATAATAATAATGATGATGATAATAATAATGATAATTATTATTATTATTATTATTATTAGTAGTAGTAGTAGTAGTAGTAGCAGTAGTAGTAGTAGTAGTATTTTATATAGATATTTCTTTTTTTGTCATAACTTAAACCAGTGATCTCAGATTTCAGATGTTTAAATACATCTAAAAGGGGTTTAAAGGCAGAAAACAGAAAACATGCAGTTGATTCGTTTCAAAGGGTTAACTTAGCAGTCTTTGAGCTTTAGAGACCTCTGCTGGTCAGCAGGAGTGATTGCAAAAGAAAAAAACACCTCAGGCATTGAGAGCACAGTGTTTTGGATCAGAAAAGTAGGATTCATTTCATGACAAAGGCCATCGTGTATCGTGCCCAGTAACTCTCAGTAGGCTTCTCTCAGTAGTTTTGAAGAATTGAAAAATAACCTCCCTAAATCCCACCTCAAAATCCAACTGGAATTTTACTATAAGGTTATTTTGTGCAACATGGCAATAATAAGAATTTGTCCTGTCAGCTGAACATGGGTCCAGTGTCCGACACCACATCAGCTGCAGCACAGAGACAACCAGCAGAACAGCAGGATGAACTTCAATACGCCAGCATCAGCTTCGCTCAGAGACAGGAGGACGCTCTCTACTCCAACATCAGGCCAGCGCAGACACAGAGACACACTGAGGACGAGGACGATGAGGTTGAATACACTTCTATCAAGCCTGACAGCAGTGCCTCAGGGTGAGCAAAGTTTTTACTGCTGCAGGATAAAAACATTAAAAAATAAACACTGGATTAAACTTTAGTTTTCTCTTCACAGAGCAAGACGTCAAGAAAATGGGGAGGATTTATTTGCTCTCTACAGCACAGTCACCAAATGAACACAACATGAATGTTTATTCCGTTATTCCTATGTTTTTTTGTGCACCTTAATTCAAGAGTCAGACACAATGAAGCTACAGATACTGTGAACTCCTCAGGACAGATATTTATTTGTTTGCTTGAAAACCTAGATCAACATCTCTTTCCATGTGCTTCATTCAGATGCCCTCACAAGTATTTAAACCTTCAAAATCTGAGATAATTGGTTTGCTTTCTTTTGAAACATGGACAAAAAAAAGGCAGATTTCTTGTAAATGGTAAGAAAGTACTAGATTTGGAAAAAAGCCAGAGAAAATGTCCCCAAAACTATATTTATAAGCATATTGACATATTTTCAAATATTTATTTATTTTTTTACAGAATTATTATTATTATTTTTTTAACAATTTTAAAGTCTTTTCTTTTTTTTCCTTGTATTTTTTGTAACTTTTTTATGGCAAATTTTAAGTTAGTCGTTGTCTTACTCTTATTATTTTTATTGTTGTAGTTGTTGCTCACTTTTGTAATGCATTTTAAGTGGACTTTTTCTGCTTGTGTTTATTGTAACAATTTCAAGGAGACTTTTACTCGGTTAAATAAAGTATGTGTATAAAGGACATCAGGGCTGGACGATAAAATGACTGTCCGACGGTGTCTCCGCTGGTGTCTCCGCTGGTGTCTCCGACTGTCTGCTTGCTCTCATTCTCAAGACTTTTTTTGTGTTTTTGGGTTCCCAAAGGCTTTAATCATAGCTTTTGTCAGCACATTTTATACATGCATGCAAATTCATTTTGCTTGAAAATGTTAGATTTAGTGTCTGACGCTGCGTTGCAAATGTTCCTAATTCTGGTTTTCACTCACGTCACTGTGGTTTACATGAGAAAGATGGTTTGCTTCTTTATACATAAACTGGACCACTGGTTCATTTTTCTTTGAGAGACCATAACACATAAATTGCCTCCTTATTTATGTTCTCTGCTGACCTCTGCATCTGTCAGCAGTTACAACATTTGGCCACGTGGTCAACTTGTGTATGTCAATCCCTAAACCTGCACTGTCTTTGGTCAAACTGCTTTAAAAATTTGCTCCGTCATCTCAGTGTCAGCTGCACAGTCACCTTAAGCTACTCTGTCTCAACCTTGGAGATTTTAGAAACGACTGAAGGACATTTTTTAACACTGAATGCACATGTCCGGTGACAGCACGCTGCCAATTTAAGCTGTTTGTCGTAAATTTTAGGGCTTTACCTGACTCAGAGTTATGTATGTTAAATTAAAGTAGGCTGTTCAATATGAATACTTGAAGATTCGTTTTGTTTGCCATACAAAGTTTTAAAGTTTAAACGAGCTCCGCAGGACATTCAGCAGTTTTGCAGACAGTCCACAACACGAGCAAAGAACAAAAGCCAGAGACTGTCGCTTTAAGTTGCTGCAGACTGTAAATTCACCATCTCTAAGCAGAAGCCCTCTCCTCTTGTAGTATTTGTGTTGTGGGTCCTTCAATAACGACGCGCTGGTAACTTGGAGCAGTCGTACTTTATCTGGTAAGTTCAGTCAGTCACGTGTTTACAGGAGACTCTTGTGTAGCTCATGAAACTCAACAGTGCACATGCTCCATCAGATCAGCAGCTGCTCTTTTCATGACACGTCTCTCCCCTGGATGTATTATAAGTCTGGATACAGCGGCGGGCCTCATTAATTCCTGAGAGCTGCTCAGTGGCGCATAAACCCATGGGTGCCAGGCGGTCCAACATGAGTGGGCAGCTCAAATTGAGGAGGGAGAACAGTGGAGGGTGCAGGCAACGCGGCATCGAGAATCCCAGGTGAGGTGAGCTGGTGGGAGTGGGAGGGCGCCGCTGACACAGCCGACGCCTCAGGCAAACCCGACCGCCGCGGCCGGCGGGACCGAGGTGAAGCGACTGCCGCAGCCCCGGCGCCTCGCGACTCGCCCGAGGCAGCACGTCCCCGCTTCCCATTGAGCTCAGTCCGCCGGTCACGCAGAGGTGGTTATAGAAGAACTGGCACTTTAACAGAGGTGATGACGTCATGGCGCACGACGGCGAGCCGCCGCGATGACGTCACCCGCATGTTGACAGAGCGGCCACGGATAATACATCCATGCACGGCACTCAGATGACAGGATGGCAAAAGCTTACTTCTGTTGTCATTTCCGCGAAACGGTATTCCCCGGTCCCTCAGTGGCCGTTGAAGGTTGGCTACCGTCCAGTCGGACGGTAATCGGGAGACCTCGCTGGAGCGTGGTGACGCCGCGACCGACGGGAGCCGCCGAGCCGTCACCATCCTCTGCGGCGATGGAGCGTGAGAACCGCGGCGGCGCAGGACTGCACGGGGCGACCGCGTCCGCTTCTTTCCGCTGAGGGTGGCGGACCAGGAGATGCAGAGGAATCATCGGCCATCGGTCAGCAGAGAGGAGCCGGGTAGGAACATGGACCATAGAGGGAACCGAGGGGCCGGCGGCCGGTTGCACTGCCGAGGTCGGCGTCTCCGGCTCGGATGCGACAGAGAAGTTGTCGGCGTCAGACCCCGAGGACGCCTGCACGGCCAGATGGAGACGGTGAGGGCCATCATCCCGGCTGTGTCCGAACAGGTCGTCATCCGACGGGGACAGAGAGACGGGATCCATAACACGGAACGGGTGAGTGGGCGAATCGCAGGTGACAGAGAGAGGACAGCTCTGTGGCGTGTCGGTACGCGCTTGTGCAGAATAACGAGAACGAAAGGGGAAGATCGGGTTAGGAGGATATTTAAGCCGGAAGAGGCGCGGTTGAGGTGCGGTTGAGGTGCGGTCCTGCTCCTGAATACAGAGACCATTTCAGCGCTGTTACTACCTTCGACTTACTCAGCAAAATCCAGCGATCGTACCTTTTACACAGAATGGCCAAGCTGCATAGCAGTGCAATATTTGCTCCTTTAACAGGCAGTGCACACACACACACACACACACACACACACACACACACACACACACACACACAAAACCTGATGCCAACTTGTCACATGATACTGCTCTGTCAGTGACCCTCTGCGTTTACTTGTGACATTTTAAATATCCTTCTGCATCAGCTGTTTACACCAGCTATTACCGTGATGTCAGCAAATTTTAAGGTAATTTTCTTGTATGTTTTACTAATTTTCAGATATTTTTCTTTTATTTTTTTTCTCCAAATTTTAAGGTAATTTTCTTGTATGTTTTACTAATTTTCAGGTATTTTTCTTTTAACTTTTTTCCCCCCAAATTTTCAGGTATTTTTCTTTTAAGTTTTTTTTTTGTCTTTTCAAATTTTCAGGTAATTTTCTTTTTCTTTTACTAATTTCTTATTTATTTATCATCATTTCTTCTTTTGTTGCACATTGCCCTGTTCCAGTGGTTTTTGTAATAAATCAAGCCAGCTTGTTCAGGGGTAACTACAGGGCTGATGGGGAAGTGGGAACAGGTGAGCAGGTAGGCGGGGAAGGTCAGGGTGATGGAGGATGGCGGCTGCATGACATGAAGGACTGGAAGGATCTGAAATGGCAGAGAAATGAAGCAGGCGACAACAACAGTTATTTCTTTATTTACATTCGAAGATGTACAAACATGCAGCGGCTCAGGCTTGTTAATGATATAAAGAGGAAGGAAGATTTTATCAGCTGTGTCGTTCAGCCGTGTCTACAGAAGACAAGTGTTAATGCAAGACCACATCCTTTTCTGTAGAGCTCCTTTAAATACTGGACAGTTTCCACCCTCTGAGAGATGAGCGAACAGCGATGGGTCTAACATCAGCAGCGAGGGGGTTTATCGTCTTTCTTCTCTCAGTACATGGTAATCTACATTTCTATTATAATGTATTTAGAACAATTATTTTAAAAGGGCGATGAGCAACTTGGTCAGAAACGTTTCACAAATTACAAAAAACAAAAGATTCAGAAAATGTTAGTTTTAAAAAGCCAGGGGAAATTTTCTTTGGGAGAAAAAGAACGATATATTTTTAATTAAATATTTAATATTGTTTTACAGAATTACTATAATTTTCAAATTTTGTTTTTCTTTTCTTTTTTGTGTGCTAATTTTCAGGTCATTTTCTTATACTTTATACCTTTGTTTTGCATATTTTTTGGTTGATTTTTTTTTAAGTTGCTTCTTCCCAAGTTTTGACAGAAATTAAGGTTTCAAAGGATTACACCAATTTTAGATTTAAAATAGATCATAACTGAGTAAGTCTTGTCATTTTTCAAGTCGTTTTTTCCCACATACAGAAACTTTAAAACACTCAAAGGAAGAAAAACTGAGAGTCAGTTCAGCTGTTTGGACTAAATACAAACCTCTGTCGACAGACGAGACGTGATTGTTTAATTTAGAGCTATGTGTTGTGGTTCTCTGTATCTTCTGTCATGCTCATTAGGAGAAAGAGAGCGCCAAATGTTGAAAAAAAAGAAATATAAAATATTTAATGAATTCTTCAAAGTGTAAAATCGAACCCAGTGATGATTTATATCACCACCATACTGGTGAAGAAGAGTTTCACATCCACATTCTGCATTTCTCTGTACTTTCACACTTATGACCTCGCCACAAACAGGAACCAAAGTAAACAAGCAAATCATTTTTTTTCCACAGACTTTTCAAGTAATTAGTATTCTGTTTTCTTCTTCTCCTCTGACAAAATGCATTGAAGTTTTTATGTTTTTTCATTTCTTTCCTTCCCCTTCAAACACTGCGATGCGCTTATTTACTGCACATAGATATTAACTACGGAAATACAGTTTGCATGATGCTGAACTCTTTTCTTTTCTCTCTGTCACACTCACGTCCAAGTTCATCCAGTGGCAAAAATTAGGACAAGTCTGCAAATAAATAGAATGTATCAACAGAATTAAACTGGACACTTTGTTTTTAACAAAGGTGTGAAGTCATTGCTGGAGGAGAAACAACTTTGTTTCCACACTTAAAACAGGTATAGGATCATGAATGTTTAGTCTCCGCACACAGAAATTTTATATCAGTATTTTATCTACCACTTATAATTCTAAGGATAATTTTAAGGATCCTCTAAATATTGTTGGGACAGAAAGGTATGGTGATGAATAAGAATAGAAGAATAAATGTTAGAGCTGTTAGATTATGCAAACTACAGTCTCCTGCAGCCATTTCTGGGGAATGCTGGCAAAAAAAACATTTGCACCAACATAAGATAACACAACATGACGTAATGACATGATGATGTGGAGGAGAAAAATAACACTATAGAAACCCACAATACGTTAAGAAAAGCAACATTTACACTCTCATTTTCCTTCTCAAACAGAGTAATACAACTGCACACTTTTTGAATTCAACTTTCTCTCAGTAACAGAAGACCGACGAGACTTAATTACCTCGTTAACTCATCAACTCAAACACACTTCATTCAAACTCAGTAGAAAAAATAAAAATAAATAAAACTCACCCAAACCATCTAGGTTACTCTTGTTGGTAATCTATTTTTAACTTTACTTTTCCAACAATCACCAGCTGCAGCTTGATTGAAATAAACCTTTAATTCACAGAGTTAGATGTAAAAAATGATCTCTCTCTATCTGCTGGCCGCCGGCTGTTTACAATCCTGTAACGTCTCACTCCACCACTAGGTGTCGCTGTGTCTTTCAGCTCTGCTACCTGCCTGTTTCACCAGTAGAGACAGAGGATGGAGGTCTGGTGGTCCGTGCTGTGCACTGCATACAATACCTTTCATAGAAAGTGGAACGCCTGTATTGATGACAATATTGAAAAACATGATTTGGGGTTTTCGAAATACCTTAGAATACCGTGATACAGCCCGAGTCTAGGCCTGTGCTTCCCCTGCTACTGTCCCAGTCTAAAGTCAACATTATCTAAAGCTTTAAAAGCTGTAAATAACACTCAGGGGTGCTTAACGTCCTCTGATGGTCTGAGTCTGATTGTGGTCTCTGGTGTACTCTGTGTTTCAGTGATACAGGGTCAGGATGACTGGGGAGTGACTTACACTTCTCCTCAGATCTGTGCCTTAAAGGGAACAACAGTGGAAATTCGCTGCAGCTACAGATACCCGTCCAGACTAAATGAGGGTGATACTACAGCTGAGAGAACATTTTGGACTACTGACAGACGGACTGTGGACCTGAGACTCGACTCAAACTACGCAGGTCGTGTGCAGCATCACTGCGATAAGAGGGACTGCACTCTGAGAATCAGAGACGTGAGAGAGAGCGACTCAGCTGAGTTCAAGTTCAGATTCATAACCCAAAGCAACAGTTACACTGGTTCACCTGGAGTCCGACTGACTGTCACAGGTAACAATTTTGTCCTAAACTCTACAAGTTAAAGGAGACATATTATGCTTTTCCTTGTTTTTATTATACAATAGTACAGTGTCAGATGTTCATATTAAAACAGCAGTGTGTAGGATTTAGTGGTATCTATAGTAATGAGGATTATTAATTGCAACCAGCTAAAACTGCTCCCTGTTGACAACTGTGAGCTCCTGGTTAGAATTCCTTCAGTGTTTATTGTTTGGCAGGTTTAATATCCGCAGCGGTCTCTTCCTCTCCAAAACACACGGATCAGATGATTAAAACCTGTACAAAACAATAAAAAAGAATAAAACACTTTACGTTACAAATCAGTATTTCTCTGTTGCCGTTTGTAACACCAGCAAACGTAATAAAATCTGCAGTTTTTAGTGCAGAAATCTCACAAACATAATACATTTCCCACAAATGTAAAAGCAGTTGCCTTCTACAAACGTCATACGAAATTTCCTGCAAATGTCCAGAAAAGACATCTATACAACATCCAGAAAAGACATGTGTACGATGTCCAGAAAAGAAATCGATATGACGTACGTAGATGTCTTCTCTGGACGTAGTATAGATGTCTTTATTGGACGATGCACAGATGTCTTTTCTGGATGTCATAAAGATGTCTTTTCTGTGTGACATATAGATGTCTTTTCTGGATATTTGCAGGAAATTTCATATTAGGTTTTCTGTTGGCATTTTCTAGGATATTATGTTTGTAGTAAAAGTATCATGTTTGTGGAATTGTTCCATTAAAAGCTGCAGATTTGTACATTGTTTGTGATTTATTACGTGTGTTTGTGTTACACCGTTCAGCTGATCGCAGGCAGGCACGTGCTGATGTGTGCTCACTGTTTTTTCTCTGATAAAATAAGATCCAGACGTTCAGGCAGGATTTTACTGGCAGCCCAATAATCGGTAACATACTCTTGTGTGTGTCCTTGTGAAAGTCGTATCTAGCCAGCCGCCCAAAGATGTGTCCTTGCATCGCCCATTTAATCGAGGGTGCTTTGGGACGTGACTTTTGTCCAACTACACTGGCAACCAGGTTCTGATCCATTTCTCTTTCTGCAGTTTTTTAATACCTAATAGCGTGAATTTCGTTCACCTTTGTCCACAAAAATAAGCCTTTTCCCACCACTGATTTTTAATACGAGGGCTTATAGATCTAAGAATACTCCGAATATACATGAATGCATTCAAATGATTTTTGATAATGACTGAAAGGATACACGCACACATGTAAATATTCATTTATTCTTTTATCCATTCATTAATTTATTTGCCATTTAGGCTTCAATAGTCCTTAAAGTGGTGTTCATTTATTACTGAACAAAATGTGTATCATAAATATTTGCTTTCCACAGGACTTATTTTCTTCACTGCTCCAAAACTTCAGCATCGGCCTAAGGAAAAACATTATTCTATTATATCTTTATGACCGTTCCAGCACAGACTAAATGAGGAAAATAAAGTGTTTTTTGACCATGAAAGCATATGAACAAGGTCTAGTAGAACCCCCCCCCAAAAAAAAAACAGAAATACTTGTTTAAATGAGTATATTAGGTCCTCTTTACCTCCAGGAGCTCGACAATTCGAAAACATAACTGTACATATGTGAAATGTGTGTGAGATGACAGCTCAGTCTAAAATATTATTTTTGTTTATTTACATATTCAGGTTTCCAGGTGCAGAGGAGCAGAATACGATCATGTAATATTGGAGCCTGTACACATGCAGAGCTGAACTGTCACAGCAGTTGTCCTCTAACTGATCGTCCCTCCTACATCTGGTACGAGAATGGACAGAAAATGGACAAAGTAGAGAAACCCTTTTATCATTACTTTTATGCTGCAGACAGCTATTCCTGTGCTGTTGGAGGACATGAGGATGTCCCCTCTCGTTCAGTGTGTAAGTTTACTCTGCTGTCCTCCACTAACATGCTGCTGCTGTGTTGAACTTTTCAGCTGATGTTCTGTAACATGACGTCACGCTTCTTTAACATGAGTGACTTTATCCATAGAAACAAAACAAGCTGTGAGTTACTGCAGTAAAGACTTTAATCTTCATGATAATAATCAAATGTATTTCTTTGTTTAGGTGTCCATGGTCAGTCCTGCAACAGAGTGACGTACAATGACAGAAACATCTGTGCTTTCAAAGGCTCAACAGTGTACATTTCCTGCAATTACAACAGTTATCAATTTATCAGAACCAAGTTCTGGTTCAGGTTTGATCAGTCGGGGTATAACACTCGACCTAAGGACCTGAGTAAAGACCCCCAGTATGCGGGTCGTGTTTTGGTCTTTGAAAATGAGAGAGGACGACGCTCCATTCTGAGAATCTCTGACCTGAGAAAGAGAGATTCAGCAGAGTATCACTGCAAATTCACAACAGGAAACTATGAATGGGAGAGTAGTTTACCTGGTACAACTCTGACCGTCACAGGTAAACACAAACTGATGATAAAGTTACCGCAGCAGAATTTAATGTAATTATCAGAGAATATGTGCTTTCTCATTGAAAAAGATCATTTTGATACATGAATGGTAAGGTAAAAGTTTAGATGTTGTTAGATTCAATAGGAGATTAAAGTGTGCATTGATAAGTGGTAGACTGTGCACGGTGCAAGTTAATGTCATCATGGTTCTTTGTTCACAGATCCAGATTTACAGGTGCAGGTGATCTGGTCTCCTGCTGGTCCAAAGCTGATCTGTCACAGCAGCTGTCTGCTCGTTGGCCGTTCTTTCTTCGTTTGGTACAAGAATGACACAATCATTTTTGGAGAAACATCTTTTTCTTATGGAGGAAAAGTTGATCCTGCAGACAGTTATTCCTGTGCTCACCAGCGTCACCGCTCTCCTTCAGTGTGTGAGTTTACTCCCCAATCTCACAACTTTAAACTTTTACATTCTCCTGGAAGCAAGTTGCCAAAATACAAATGACAGCCAGTGTGTATTTGTACCTGCTGCATGTATAAAGATGCAGCAGTTTGCCAAATCATCCTAGCAGGGTGTAATTATCAGCAGGCCGGTTCTCATTACAGATTTGTGCAAAACTTGAGCGACATTTTCGAAATGTTGATACAACACAATTGTATGATGACGGAGTTTCCACTGAGTGATGCTCTGCGACTTCTCCTCCCGTGATAACAGTCCTAGAAGAGATGGATGTTCAAAACATCAGCAGCTTTATTTCTCCCCTCATGCAAGCGTAAAAACATTTTTGCAATAACTGAGTTTCTTTGAAACTGACGTGTTTCCATTATTTTATTTCAGTTTGCGCAACTGAAGGGTTAATGGAAACCCACCTATTGTGTTTTTACAACTTGTTTCTGTTGCCACCAAATGACAAAAAAGTTTTGCGAGAAAAATCAGACACAAAATTCAACCCAAAGACACAGGTGTGCTGGCTTCTCGATTTACGCCCTGTTTCAGGGTTATTCCTGAGATCGACACACAGTGGCAGTAATGCTTAAAGAAGTGAAGGAATTTGTGAGGCCGTCAAGCAAAAATTGATGTTAAAAATGTGTCCATATATGAAAATTGTTGATTAACACATGTACGTATATTTTCTCTTCCAGATGCTCCAAAGCGTCCCTCTGTGTCGGTGAATCACTCTGCTGAGATAGAGGAGGGCGGTTCAGTGACTCTGAGCTGCAGCAGTGATGCTAACCCAGCAGCTAACTACAGCTGGTACAAGAAGAACCAAACACTGCTCAGTGAAGGACCACAGTTTGTCTTCAGCTCCATCCAGTCCTCTGATTATGGACAGTATTGCTGTGTTGCTGAGAACGAGCTGGGGAGAAGGACGTCTACATATGTATTTGTTAATGTGAAATGTAAGTAAAAAAAAAAAAAACCCTTGCTAATTTAAAATAGCCCAAATATAATAACGATTATAATAATAGATTTCATTTGTAATGCACTTACAAGGTAAAAGCATCTATTTAACAAAGGACTGTTTTTTGCAGATGTCTTACTTTTTTTCCTAATCAGTGACTGCAGTCAGTGTTGTAAGAGCCTGTTATAATCACTATTGGCATTTATATTAACTGCACTGTTGAGGAAATTCAAAACGTCACATTCATCAAAAGACCTCCTCCAAAGTTTCAGATGCTGCAACGCACTAAAACTCATAAAAATCTATGTCAAATCTTTTCCAGATGCTCCAAAGCGTCCCTCTGTGTCAGTGAGTCCCTCTGCTGAGATAGAGGAGGGCAGCTCAGTGACTCTGAACTGCAGCAGTGATGCTAACCCAGCAGCTAACTACACCTGGTACAAGGAGAACCAAACACTGGTTCATGGACCAGAAGGCATTTATCGTTTAACCTCCATCAGCTCTGAGGACAGAGGGAACTACTTCTGCAAGTCTGAGAATCAGTATGGACAGATCAACTCTTCGTCTCAATACTTAGATGTCAAGTGTAAGTAGAAAACATAAGCAAATCATTTAGACAGTGTATTTGTAAGTAGAGGCATGCAAGTCAAAAACTGGATGACTTTAAGCTTGCAAAAACATTATCATGTTCTAAAGAAGCAACACTTCAACAGTCCTTTACCTCCTTCATAATGTAGCAGTGGTCTCAACTTAAAAGGATAGTTCACCCAAAAATGAAAATTCAGTAACACCCTCATGTCAATGGGAAGTCAGGTGAAGTTTTATAGTTAACAAAACTCTGCCGGCATTTCACGGGGAAAAGGTGTTGCACTCATCTCCCAAACAATTGAAGAAAATGGTGACCAGGTTTCAAACATTGAAACATATCGGAAAACCACAAAATGTCTCCATACTGCTCGTCTTAAACAAACAAAGTGTCCTGAAGCCCCAGTGTGCCAGCTTGTTTTGAAAAACGTCACAGGCCAAATGTTTCAAGCCTTGCTGTAGCCTGTAGCTCCTTGTGTGGGAGCCACAATGGTGTTTGCATGCTAACGAGAGTTGCTGTATCTGTACATCAGTGTCTACATGCTACCAGAAGCCTCCTCTACTCACAGCAGTTTTAAATACAACAAAAGGACTTGCTGCTTGCTGCTCACTCCATAAGTCTCTCTCTCTGTCTGTGTTTGGGGGAGGCGTTCAGGTAGCATTTAAATTCTGATGCACAGATACAGCGACTCTTGTTAGTCTTGCACAAAAGCACACATACTTGAACGCTGCTCCCACAATAGGAGCTACAGGCTACAGAGAAGCTAAAACCATGACGCCAGTGACGTTTTTCAGAACAACGTGACACACTGGGGCTTCAGGACATTCGGACTGTCTGAGCAATATGAAGACTTTTTGTGATTTTGTTACGTTTTTTTGTTTTTTACGTTTAAAGTCCTGGTCACCATTTGCTTCCATAGTTTGGGAGATGAGTTCAACAGTTTTGTGGATTATAAAACTTCACCTGACTTTACATCAGCATGAGGGTGAGTAGATAATGACTGACTTGTTTTTTTAAATTTTTGGTTGAACTATACTTTTAACTTCCTGTCACATGTGAATGTTGATTAATTCTTACGTTTTCTCCTCCAGATGCTCCAAAGCGTCCCTCTGTGTCAGTGAGTCCGTCTGAGATAGAGGAGGGCAGCTCAGTGACTCTGACCTGCAGCAGTGATGCTAACCCAGCAGCTAACTACACCTGGTACAAGGAGGATGAAGACTCACCAAAAGCATCCGGACAGATCTTCACCATCACCGAATTCAGAGCTGAAGACAGCGGGAATTATTACTGTGAAGCCGAGAACAACAGAGGACGACGTAACTCCACCTTACGTCTGATTACTGTGGCAGGTGAGTTATGTGCAGTCACCTACGTGCACCTCTTTTAAAAGATTTTATTCGGATCTCACCACTGATACAGGTGGTATCATAAATCTTTCACACAACCTGGACTTAACTGTCTCCTGTAAAGAGAAAGAAAAGGTGAAAAATGTCTCAATGCAATTCAGGCACCGATGTTAAAACACAATGGACCCATCACTTTTGTGTGTCTCTGTCATTGTTGTATCTTGTTTCGGGGTGTCGTTTGAGGTATTCTTTATGTCTTTTGCATCTCTTTGGAGTTGTTATATGTTTTTTTTTGTGTCTCTTTGCAGTCGTTTTGGGTTTCCTTGCAGTTATTTTAAGTCTTTGAGGTAATTTTGTGTTGTTTATTTAGAGTTTTTTTTTATGTCTTTGTAGTCATTTTGTATGTCTTTTTGAACTTCCTTTGCATCTCTTTATTGTCTTTTTTGGTCTCCTTTTGTTTGCTTGTGTTGTTTGGTAATCATTTGGGTCTCTTAATTTTGTTATGTTTATTAATCTCGTTGAGGTAATTTGGTGTGTCTTTGAGGTATTTTTCTTTCGCCACTATGTGTGGCTTTGTGTGTCTGTGGTTATTTTGTCCTTTTTTCTATTAATCGACGTGTCTTAGCAGTTCCTTTGCATCTCTTTGTGGTCATTTTGAGTCTCCTTGTAGTTGTTTAATGTCTCTTAGAAATAATTTGTGTCTTTTTAATTATTTTGTGTCTCCATCTGGTTGTTTTGTGACATTTTGTTGTTGTTTGAGCCCTTTTAAAGGTATTTTCATGACTTTGGTCGTTTTGTCCCACTTTTAAGTCATATTGTGTAACCTGGTAGTTGTTTTTTGTCTCTTTGTTCTTGTGTCTCTTTGTGATAATGTTGCCTAATTTTGCAGTTATTTGGTTTTTGTTTTTTTTAAGTTCCTTTGCATCTCTTTGTGGTCATTCAGAGTCTCCTTGTAGTTGTTTTGTGTCTCTGAGGTAATTTTGTGTCTCTGTGAGGTAATATGGTGTCTCTTTTTGGTCTTTTTGTGTCCCTTTGTAATCATTTTTTGTCTCCATGTGGTTGTTTTGTGTCTGCTTTTAGTTATGTCGTGTGTCTCTGCAGTTACTTTGCATGTCTTTGTGGTCATTTTGAGTCTTTTCCGGAGTTGGTACTTCTTACTTTTATTGACCGTTTGCAAGTGAATGGCACGGGGCCCCTTGGCACTTTGGTCCCATGGGCCTGTAAGTAACACATCCATGATATAACCAAACATCTCCTGGAGATTTAGGTGCAGTTTATTAATCTGTATTTACTCAGAGGCCCTATTTTCCTTATCTATTCTAATTATTTCCATTTGATGATGCAGGTGCATGGAAATCAGCAGCTGTAGGAATTCTCACTTTTCTTCTCGTGGCTCTAATAGGACTCCTTGTTGTCTTCTTTTTGATGAAGTGAGCAATTCTGTGGTATTATATGTTCTCAAATGAATCTAAATTTTTATAATCACTTCCCTAAATAACATAGTTAATTCATTAAATTTCTCATCATCCCATCCAGAAGGAGTAAATCTCGCAGACAACAGTCTGATGGTGGAGAGAGATCCGGCGTCAACAGAGTGCAGGTGAGAAAAAAATGCATTGCAAAAGAAAACATGCTCATCTTTTTATATTTAATTTAATTTCTTCCCTTTTTCAGATGTGATCTTCCTTTTTTCCCCCAAACTTTGTTTATTGATTTTTCACAAAATCCCAAAAGTTACAGTCACAGCCAGTCATCCAATAAACAATTGTCATTAGTTTTTTTTTTAAATAATTTTTATCTATCTCTGCATAATTTGGACACTGATTATGGACACGTGGCTGTTTGAGTTTTTTTTTTTTCTTTAAACATCACATTCAGATTTACTGTACATTGAACCCTGTTGTGTCTGCATGATGATGGAAATCTCAACTCCATGGTTGAGTACTATTAGTGAGAAAATACGTTTTAATTAATTTGGATGCACAGACGTTAATCCAGTCACCAGAAGAAAATGTTGGCATTGTGGGTTTTATATGCATCATATCATCATAAAAAGAATATATCCGGCTTTATTGGCTTGAAAGGTGGTTGTTAAATTACTGAAACACTGCTGTTTTATGTGGTGGCACAGTAGCACACATGTGCATGTTATTACCAAGACATTGATGCTTTTCCTGAAAGATAATGGCACAAGAAGTGGTTGTTTTATACAGAGATATCGTTGTTTTTCCTGCCAGGATAGTGCCATGAAAAGTAATTGTTCTTTTTTACTGAGACATTACTGCTTTTCCAGCAGGTATTGTGGTCTTACTACCTAACTAACCTTGTTGGTTTTCCTGCCTAAACCTAAACCCACATTAACCACAATTTGCATGATTTCAGCATATCTGCTACGTAGTAACCTGCAGACGTAACACACCTGTGGTTTGCAGAAACATACAATGCCAACACCTGCTGGCGATTGCAGGCTAGGAGGAGTGACTTTGAATCATCTCACTTTCTTACATGTGACTTTATTGGCTTCACTAAACTGAATTGTAGTTCCTAACAGTAACTTCCACCTTACCCTGCCACTTCATTTTATAATAATAATTGCTGATAATATCCAGTGAGAAGTTCAAAGTTTATTCTAATACTTTAGTATCACATAAAATATTTTCTGGATTTAAAGACACAGCTATGTTAAATAAGAATACAAGGAATAGCAAAGCAACATATAGTGTCTTAGAGGTACTCTAAATCAGAGGCTTTCAGAATAGAAATAAGGATTATTTAAATGCTTTAGTACCATGACATACTCATCCATGCTTCTCAAATCAACGCATGAACTTTACAAATAAGTCTTTACCTTCCTGTTGTCTCGGTTCATGCATGTATGCAGATTGTACGTCACTCACATAGTAATTTGAGTCAGATGTTCAGGCTCAGCAAAACAAAGTATGGAGTGTGGTGTTATGTAAATATTTGTCATGGTGACACGGGATCAGCCAGTTAAGGTAATGAACATAAAGCACTCGATTTAATTCACAATAGTGCTTTGATTGCCTTAACCCTTTGAAACCTGAGTAAATTACCCTGTTCTTTTTCAAAAACATGAGGACGAGTTGGTGGTAACTTAAGGAGAAATGTCCCAAAAATTTGCATGAAATTTAAAAAAAAGTTGCAGGAAAATAAGTGAAAAATAAAAAGGGAGAAAGAAAAGTACAAAAACCAAGAAAACCAGAGAAAACTCCTAAAAATATATATATATATAAGAATTCTGTGACATAATTTTGAATATATAATTGTGATAATAATCATTGTAGTCTTCTGGACTTTTTTTTTACTTTTACTAGTTTCTTGCTGTTTGTGAATAATTCAATAATAATAATAATAATAATAATAATAATAATAATAATAATAATAATAATGATGATAATAATAATGATAATTATTATTATTATTATTATTATTATTAGTAGTAGTAGTAGTAGTAGTAGCAGTAGTAGTAGTAGTAGTATTTTATATAGATATTTCTTTTTTTGTCATAACTTAAACCAGTGATCTCAGATTTCAGATGTTTAAATACATCTAAAAGGGGGTTTAAAGGCAGAAAACAGAAAACATGCAGTTGATTCGTTTCAAAGGGTTAACTTAGCAGTCTTTGAGCTTTAGAGACCTCTGCTGGTCAGCAGGAGTGATTGCAAAAGAAAAAAACACCTCAGGCATTAAGAGCACAGTGTTTTGGATCAGAAAAGTAGGATTCATTTCATGACAAAGGCCATCGTGTGTCGTGCCCAGTAACTCTCAGTAGGCTTCTCTCAGTAGTTTTGAAGAATTGAAAAATAACCTCCCTAAATCCCACCTCAAAATCCAACTGGAATTTTACTATAAGGTTATTTTGTGCAACACGGCAATAATAAGAATTTGTCCTGTCAGCTGAACATGGGTCCAGTGTCCGACACCACATCAGCTGCAGCACAGAGACAACCAGCAGAACAGCAGGATGAACTTCAATACGCCAGAATCAGCTTCGCTCAGAGACAGGAGGACGCTCTCTACTCCAACATCAGGCCAGCGCAGACACAGAGACACACTGAGGATGAGGACGATGAGGTTGAATACACTTCTATCAAGCCTGACAGCAGTGCCTCAGGGTGAGCAAAGTTTTTACTGCTGCAGGATAAAACCATTAAAAAATAAACACTGGATTAAACTTTAGTTTTCTCTTCACAGAGCAAGACGTCAAGAAAATGGGGAGGATTTATTTGCTCTCTACAGCACAGTCACCAAATGAACACAACATGAATGTTTATTCCGTTATTCCTATGTTTTTTTGTGCACCTTAATTCAAGAGTCAGACACAATGAAGCTACAGATACTGTGAACTCCTCAGGACAGATATTTATTTGTTTGCTTGAAAACCTAGATCAACATCTCTTTCCATGTGCTTCATTCAGATGCCCTCACAAGTATTTAAACCTTCAAAATCTGAGATAATTGGTTTGCTTTCTTTTGAAACATGGACAAAAAAAAGGCAGATTTCTTGTAAATGGTAAGAAAGTACTAGATTTGACTAGATTAGATTTACAGAATTATTATTATTTTTTAACAATTTTAAAGTCTTTTCTTTTTTTCTTTGTATTTTTTGTAACTTTTTTATGGCAAATTTTAAGTTAGTCGTTGTCTTACTCTTATTATTATTTTTATTGTTGTAGTTGTTGCTCACTTTTGTAATGCATTTTAAGTGGACTTTTTCTGCTTGTGTTTATTGTAACAATTTCAAGGAGACTTTTACTCGGTTAAATAAAGTATGTGTATAAAGGACATCAGGGCTGGACGATAAAATGACTGTCTGACGGTGTCTCCGCTGGTGTCTCCGACTGTCTGCTTGCTCTCATTCTCAAGACTTTTTTTGTGTTTTTGGGTTCCCAAAGGCTTTAATCATAGCTTTTGTCAGCACATTTTATACATGCATGCAAATTCATTTTTGCTTGAAAATGTTAGATTTAGTGTACGACGCTGCGTTGCAAATGTTCCTAATTCTGGTTTTCACTCACGTCACTGTGGTTTACATGAGAAAGATGGTTTGCCTCTCTATACATAAACTGGACCACTGGTTCATTTTTCTTTGAGAGACCATAACACATAAATTGCCTCCTTATTTATGTTCTCTGCTGACCTCTGCATCTGTCAGCAGTTGCAACATTTGGCCACGTGGTCAACTTGTGTATGTCAATCCCTAAACCTGCACTGTCTTTGGTCAAACTGCTTTAAAAATTTGCTCCGTCATCTCAGTGTCAGCTGCACAGTCACCTTAAGCTACTCTGTCTAAACCTGGGAGATTTTAGAAACGACTGAAGGACATTTTTTAACACTGAATGCACATGTCCGGTGACAGCACGCTGCCAATTTAAGATGTTTGTCGTAAATTTTAGGGCTTTACCTGACTCAGAGTTATGTATGTTAAATTTAAGTAGGCTGTTCAATATGAATACTTGAAGATTCGTTTTGTTTGCCATACAAAGTTTTAAAGTTTAAACGAGCTCCGCAGGACATTCAGCAGTTTTTGCAGACAGTCCACAACACGAGCAAAAGAACAAAAGCCAGAGACTGTCGCTTTAAGTTGCTGCAGACTGTAAATTCACCATCTCTAAGCAGAAGCCCTCTCCTCTTGTAGTATTTGTGTTGTGAGTCCTTCAATAACGACGCGCTGGTAACTTGGAGCAGTCGTACTTTATCTGGTAAGTTCAGTCAGTCACGTGTTTACAGGAGACTCTTGTGTAGCTCATGAAACTCAACAGTGCACATGCTCCATCAGATCAGCAGCTGCTCTTTTCATGACACGTCTCTCCCCTGGATGTATTATAAGTCTGGATACAGCGGCGGGCCTCATTAATTCCTGAGAGCTGCTCAGTGGCGCATAAACCCATGGGTGCCAGGCGGTCCAACATGAGTGGGCTGCTCAAATTGAGGAGGGAGAACAGTGGAGGGTGCAGGCAACGCGGCATCGAGAATCCCAGGTGAGGTGAGCTGGTGGAGTGGGAGGGCGCCGCTGACACAGCCGACGCCTCAGGCAAACCCGACCGCCGCGGCCGGCGGGACCGAGGTGAAGCGACTGCCGCAGCCCCGGCGCCTCGCGACTCGCCCGAGGCAGCACGTCCCCGCTTCCCATTGAGCTCAGTCCGCCGGTCACGCAGAGGTGGTTATAGAAGAACTGGCCCTTTAACAGAGGTGATGACGTCATGGCGCACGACGGCGAGCCGCCGCGATGACGTCACCCGGATGTTGACAGAGCGGCCACGGATAATACATCCATGCACGGCACTCAGATGTCAGGATGGCAAAAAGCTTACTTCTGTTGTCATTTCCGCGAAACGGTATTCCCCGGTCCCTCAGTGGCCGTTGAAGGTTGGCTACCGTCCAGTCGGACGGTAATCGGGAGACCTCGCTGGAGCGTGGTGACGCCGCGACCGACGGGAGCCGCCGAGCCGTCACCATCCTCTGCGGCGATGGAGCGTGAGAACCGCGGCGGCGCAGGACTGCACGGGGGCGACCGCGTCCGCTTCTTTCCGCTGAGGGTGGCGGACCAGGAGATGCAGAGGAATCATCGGCCATCGGTCAGCAGAGAGGAGCCGGGTAGGAACATGGACCATAGAGGGAACCGAGGGGCCGGCGGCCGGTTGCACTGCCGAGGTCGGCGTCTCCGGCTCGGATGCGACAGAGACGTTGTCGGCGTCAGACCCGAGGACGCCTGCACGGCCAGATGGAGACGGTGAGGGCCATCATCCCGGCTGTGTCCGAACAGGTCGTCATCCGACGGGGACAGAGAGACGGGATCCATAACACGGAACGGGTGAGTGGGCGAATCGCAGTTGACAGAGAGAGGACAGCTCTGTGGCGTGTCGGTACGCGCTTGTGCAGAATAACGAGAACGAAAGGGGAAGATCGGGTTAGGAGGATATTTAAGCCGGAAGAGGCGCGGTTGAGGTGCGGTTGAGGTGCGGTCCTGCTCCTGAATACAGAGACCATTTCAGCGCTGTTACTACCTTCGACTTACTCAGCAAAATCCAGCGATCGTACCGTTTACACAGAATGGCCAAGCTGCATAGCAGTGCAATATTTGCTCCTTTAACAGGCAGTGCACACACACACACACACACACACACACACACACACACACCTGATGCCAACTTGTCACATGGTACTGCTCTGTCAGTGACCCTCTGCGTTTACTTGTGACATTTTAAATATCCTTCTGCATCAGCTGTTTACACCAGCTATTACCGTGATGTCAGCAAATTTTAAGGTAATTTTCTTGTATGTTTTACTAATTTTCAGATATTTTTCTTTTATTTTTTTTCTCCAAATTTTAAGGTAATTTTCTTGTATGTTTTACTAATTTTCAGGTATTTTTCTTTTAACTTTTTTCCCCCCAAATTTTCAGGTATTTTTCTTTTAAGTTTTTTTTTTTGTCTTTACAAATTTTCAGGTAATTTTCTTGTACTTTTTACTAATTTCTTATTGATTTATCATCATTTCTTCTTTTGTTGCACATTGCCCTGTTCCAGTGGTTTTTGTAATAAATCAAGCCAGCTTGTTCAGGGGTAACTACAGGGCTGATGGGGAAGTGGGAACAGGTGAGCAGGTAGGCGGGGAAGGTCAGGGTGATGGAGGATGGCGGCTGCATGACATGAAGGACTGGAAGGATCTTAAATGGCAGAGAAATGAAGCAGAGAAGATGTGACACTTAAACTAAACAATTCTATTTTTGTCTGTCAGTATAAGAGGAAGTTCATGCACAAAACAACAGTTATTTCTTTATTTACATTCAAGATGTACAAACATGCAGCGGCTCAGGCTTGTTAATGATATAAAGAGGAAGGAAGATTTTATCAGCTGTGTCGTTCAGCCGTGTCTACAGAAGACAAGTGTTAATGCAAGACCACATCCTTTTCTGTAGAGCTCCTTTAAATACTGGACAGTTTCCACCCTCTGAGAGATGAGCGGAGCAGCGATGGGTCTAACATCAGCAGCGAGGGGTTTATCGCCTTTCTTCTTTCATTACATTGTAATCTACATTTCTATTATAATGTATTTAGAACAATTATTTTAAAAGGGCGATGAGCAACTTTGTCAGAAACGTTTCACAAATTACAAAAAACAAAAGATTCAGAAAATGTTAGTTTTAAAAAGCCAGGGGAAATTTTCTTTGGGAGAAAAAGAACGATATATTTTTAATTAAATATTTAATATTGTTTTACAGAATTACTATAATTTTCAAATTTTGTTTTTCTTTTCTTTTTTGTGTGCTAATTTTCAGGTCATTTTCTTATACTTTATACCTTTTTTTGCATATTTTTTGGTTGATTTTTTTAAAGTTGTTTGTTGCTTCTTCCCAAGTTTTGACAGAAATTAAGGTTTCAAAGGATTACACCAATTTTAGATTTAAAATCGATCATAACTGAGTAAGTCTTGTCATTTTTCAAGTCGTTTTTTCCCACATACAGAAACTTTAAAACACTCAAAGGAAGAAAAACTGAGAGTCAGTTCAGCTGTTTGGACTAAATACAAACCTCTGTCGACAGACGAGACGTGATTGTTTAATTTAGAGCTATGTGTTGTGTGCAGACCGCCTCCGCACCATATGCAGTATTGTTCTCTGTATCTTCTGTCATGCTCATTAGGAGAAAGAGAGCGCCAAATGTTGAAAAAAAGAAATATAAAATATTTAATGAATTCTTCAAAGTGTAAAATCAAACAGCGTGGCACTGACCTCAGCTTGGCATTTTAGTTACACCAATAAAACTTTATATCACCATCATACTGGTGAAGAAGAGTTTCACATCCACATTCTGCATTTCTCTGTACTTTCACACTTATGACCTCGCCACAAACAGGAACCAAAGTAAACAAGCAAATCATTTTTTTTCCACAGACTTTTCTAGTAATTAGTATTCTGTTTTCTTCTTCTCCTCTGACAAAATGCATTGAAGTTTCAATGTTTTTTCATTTCTTTCCTTCCCCTTCAAACACTGCGATGCGCTTCTTTACTGCACATAGATATTAACTACGGAAATACAGTTTGCATGATGCTGAACTCTTTTCTTTTCTCTCTGTCACACTCACGTCCAAGTTCATCCAGTGGCAAAAATTAGGACAAGTCTGCAAATAAATAGAATGTATCAAGAGAATTAAACTGGACACTTTGTTTTTAACAAAGGTGAGAAGTCATTGCTGGAGGAGAAACAACTTTGTTTCCACACTTAAAACAGGTATAGGATCATGAATGTTTAGTCTCTGCACACAGAAATTTTATATCAGTATTTCTATTGTATTTGTGATTACCTATATTTCTTTTGTATTTGTTTCCCTCTTCTTTCTCTGTATTTCAATTTGTAATTTCTTAAAGCCGCTCATGGACAGGTGTTGCAAATTAGCATTTTGCTATAAACACTCAAAGCAGTGCATCTGGGACTTGAGCATGTCTGAATGTTACGGCACCAGTGTTACTGTATGTCCATGTCAAATAAACAAATAAATAAATACATTCACAGGCCCATACCACTTAGCCCTAACCTCTCCATTTTGTGCGTGCACGTCTAGGGGAAGGATCCTCCGATTATTGTTGGGATAGAAAGGTATGGTGATGAATAAGAATAGAAGAATAAATGTTAGAGCTGTTAGATTATGCAAACTACTGTCTCCAGTAGTTTGCATAATCTAACATAATAATAGACATCTAACATGATAATAGACATAATAATAGGTATAATAGACTCTCCTGTCTACATTTGCACCAACATAAGATAACAAAACATGACGTAATGACATGATGATGTGGAGGACAAACGTTTTAGCTTTAAATGAATGTTGTAACTATTAGGGTTGTATTTTGGACTTATTTAAAAGGATCTTGCACCAACACCCTCTGTTGTTAAATAGTTAAAATAAATGCAGTCATTTAAAGTTGTATGTCTCTCCTCTAGCCAAAAAATAAAGCAAAGGTCACCTCTTGATTTGGAGGGTATGTAATATTTCATACCTCTATACCTTCAGACTTAAAATTACACTATAGAAACCCACAATACGTTAAGAAAAGCAACATTTACACTCTCATTTTCCTTCTCAAACAGAGTAATACAACTGCACACTTTTTGAATTCAACTTTCTCTCAGTAACAGAAGACCGACGAGACTTAATTACCCCGTTAACTCATCAACTCAAACACACTTCATTCAAACTCAGTAGAAAAAATAAAAATAAATTTAACTCACCCAAACCATCTAGGTTACTCTTGTTGGTAATATATTTTT
The DNA here is from genome assembly GCF_026936395.1 of Plectropomus leopardus. Lineage (NCBI taxonomy): Eukaryota > Metazoa > Chordata > Actinopteri > Perciformes > Serranidae > Plectropomus > Plectropomus leopardus. The sequence continues at coordinate 37,589,718 of NC_142178.1, read as the reverse complement.
AACTTTACTGTTCCAACAATCACCAGCTGCAGTTTGATTGAAATAAACCTTTAATTCACAGAGTTAGATGTAAAAAATGATCTCTCTCTATCTGCTGGCCGCCAGCTGTTTACAATCCTGTAACGTCTCCCTCCACCATTAGGTGTCGCTGTGTCTTTCAGCTCTGCTCCCTGCCTGTTTCAGCAGTAGAGACAGAGGATGGAGGTCTGGTGGTCCGTGCTGTGCACTGCATACAATACCTTTCATAGAAAGCGGAATGCCTGTATTGATGACAATATTGAAAAACGTGATTTGGGGTTTTCTAAATACCTTAGAATACCGTGATACAGCCCGAGTCTAGGCCTGTGCTTCCCCTGCTACTGTCCCAGTCTAAAGTCAACATTATCTAAAGCTTTAAAAGCTGTAAATAACGCTCAGGGGTGCTTAACGTCCTCTGATGGTCTGAGTCTGATTGTGGTCTCTGGTGTACTCTGTGTTTCAGTGATACAGGGTCAGGATGACTGGGGAGTGACTTACACTTCTCCTCAGATCTGTGCCTTAAAGGGAACAACAGTGGAAATTCGCTGCAGCTACAGATACCCGTCCAGACTAAATGACGGTGATACTACAGCTGAGAGAACATTTTGGACTACTGACAGACGGCTTGTGGACCTGAGACTCGACTCAAACTACACAGGTCGTGTGCAGCATCACTGCGATAAGAGGGACTGCACTCTGAGAATCAGAGACGTGAGAGAGAGCGACTCAGCTGAGTTCACGTTCAGATTCATAACCCAAAGCAACAGTTACACTGGTTCACCTGGAGTCCGACTGACTGTCACAGGTAACAATTTTGTCTTAAACTCTTCAAGTTAAAGGAGACATATTATGCTTTTCCTTGTTTTTATTATACAATAGTACAGTGTCAGATGTTCATATTAAAACAGCAGTGTGTAGGATTTAGTGGTATCTATAGTAATGAGGATTATAAATTGCAACCAGCTAAAACTGCTCCCTGTTGACAACTGTGAGCTCCTGGTTAGAATTCCTTCAGTGTTTATTGTTTGGCAGGTTTAATATCCGCAGCGGTCTCTTCCTCTCCAAAACACACGGATCAGATGATTAAAACCTGTACAAAACAATAAAAAAGAATAAAACACTTTACGTTACAAATCAGTATTTCTCTGTTGCCGTTTGTAACACCAGCAAACGTAATAAAATCTGCAGTTTTTAGTGCAGAAATCTCACAAACATAATACATTTCCCACAAATGTAAAAGCAGTTGCCTTCTACAAACGTCATACGAAATTTCCTGCAAATGTCCAGAAAAGACATCTATACTACATCCAGAAAAGACATGTGTACGATGTCCAGAAAAGACATCGATATGACGTACGTAGTGTAGATGTCTTCTCTGGATGTAATATAGATGTCTTTATTGGACGATGCATAGATGTCTTTTGTGGACGTAGTATAGATGTCTTTATTGGACGATGCATAGATGTCTTTTGTGGACGTAGTATAGATGTCTTTATTGGACGATGCACAGATGTCTTTTCTGGATGCCATGAAGATGTCTTTTCTGTGTGACATATAGATGTCTTTTCTGGATATTTGCAGGAAATTTCATATTAAGTTTTCTGTTGGCATTTTCTAGGATATTATGTTTGTAGTAAAAGTATCATGTTTGTGGAATTGTTCCATTAAAAGCTGCAGATTTGTACATTGTTTGTGATTTATTACGTGTGTTTGTGTTACACCGTTCAGCTGATCGCAGGCAGGCACGTGCTGATGTGTGCTCACTGTTTTTTCTCTGATAAAATAAGATCCAGACGTTCAGGCAGGATTTTACTGGCAGCCCAATAATCGGTAACATACTCTTGTGTGTGTCCTTGTGAAAGTCATCTAGCCAGCCGCCCAAAGATGTGTCCTTGCATCGCCCATTTAATCGAGGGTGCTTTGGGACGTGACTTTTGTCCAACTACACTGGCAACCAGGTTCTGATCCATTTCTCTTTCTGCAGTTTTTTAATACCTAATAGCGTGAATTTCGTTCACCTTTGTCCACAAAAATAAGCCTTTTCCCACCACTGGTTTTTAATACGAGGGCTTATAGATCTAAGAATACTCCGACTATACATGAATGCATTCAAATGATTTTTGATCATGACTGAAAGGATACACGCACACATGTAAATATTCATTTATTCCTTTATCCATTCATTAATTTATTTGCCATT